>NC_081534.1:33112390-33234890 GCF_030273125.1 Centropristis striata
TAGCAGGAAATTAAACTGGCTGCTGCAGCGTGACAGCCAGGTGGAGACTTAACAGAGCTCTTTTAAACACTGGAAGGTGCTTTTTCAGTTTCTGTGTAGTATTTACAGTTCCCCGTGGCTGGATAAAGAGCCGCTGGAGGATTCTTGACATTTCGATGGTTCGATGTTGAGATATTTACCCAAACTGATGGATCCTCATTATCATAACGCTGAACTGGGTTAAATCATGTTCTTTCTGTGACTCTCAGGCCGTCCTCCTCTCAGATAATCTTTCCTATGAATGTCATGAATCTTTAATGTCCTACAGTAGTTTGATTTTCATAATTTAGCATCACTGTCTTCTTCATCTGCCCTCCTGCTGTAAGAGGAGTCATGAGGAGTCACGGAGGGCTGAGTGTGACAGGTGTAAATGTCGGGATTAAAAGGACAAACTCTGGTCGAGGGACTCGCTCCTGTCCTCCTCCTCCTCCTCCTCCTCCTCCTCCTCCTCCTCCTCCTCCTCCTCCTCCTCCTCCTCCTCCCTGCAGCTTTGTTGTAGAGCAACTGGCAGCCGCGGGTAGAGAAAGGTTTCAGTGGCAGCAGATGCGTATGAATATTTATCTACGGGGAGACAGCGACATGTTTCCTGCTGCAGGTTTACAGCTCTGATGACACCTGAACGCACCACGACAGTGACCTGATGATTCTCCTCCAGAGCTCCAGACTAGAGACTAGAGACTAGAGACTAGAGACTAGAGAATAGAGACTAGAGACTAGAGAATAGAGACTAGAAAATAGAGACTAGAGACTAGAGACTAGAAAATAGAGACTAGAGACTAGAGACAAGAGACTAGAGACTAGAGACTCTCTAGTCTGGTGCTGCAGTGTCACAATCACAGCATCCGCAGAGATGGTTTCATTTTTAGGCCCTGATTACAGACACTGACAGCTTTACTTTGAAGGGGTGTGTGCAGGAAATACACTTTATTTATTTGTGCTATTATCAGAGTTTGAACGTCCTGATGGTCCTTGAATGGGTCATAGGTTATGAAAGTCTTTGTTATAAAACTGTTTTGGTCATTTTGTGTCTTTTTAGGTCATTTTATGTCTTTTTTTGGTAATTTTAAGTAATTTTTGGTCATTTTAAATATTTTCGAAACTTTACGTCTTTTTTTTGCTAATTTTATGTTTTTCGTAAATCCAGTCTTTTTTGGTAATTTTTATATTTTTTGGTAATTTTGTGTCTTTTTTTTGTAATTTTGTGTCTTTTTGGGGTAATTATACGTTTTTTTGGTAATTTTCCGTCTCTTTGGTAATCTTGCGCCTTTTTTGGTATTTTTACATATTTTTTGGTAATTTAAAGTATTTTTTGGTAATTTTACGTCTTTTTTTGTAATTTTACATATTTTTTTGTAATTTTACGTCTTTTTTTGTAATTTTACGTCTTTTTTTGTAATTTTACGTCTTTTGGTAATTGAAAGGTTTTTTTGTAATTTTTTGTCTTTTTTGGTAATTTTACATCTTTTTTTGTAATTGTACGCCTATTTGCTAATTTTTACGTCTCTTTAGTAATGCTGTGGCTGTTTGCTAATTTTACGTATTTTTTTGGTAATTTTAGTTTTTTTTTCTGTAATTCTGTGTACTTTTTGTAGTTTTGTTTTTATTTGGTAATGTGGCCACTTGGAAAAGTGTTTATTTATAAATCTCTGAGTTGTTCCCACTTCTAGTCATAATTGCGCTGATTCTATGAGGTTCAGAGGGTAAACAAAACCATAATTTTATGATTAATGTGATCACAGTTTCATGGAGTTGAAGCTAATGTTCTTTAAAGACAGAAAAAAAACTATGAAAAGCAGAAAATATTCACTTTTAAGTTGACTGAACCAGTGAACTTTAATAATAAGTGTTTTGCAGGAAGATGGCAGATCAGTCACCAGTTAGACATAAACAGCACGTTTATCTTGACTCGCACATAAATTGCAGCATCAAATATCCAAAACACTCAGAGCTGTCTCCAGCTGAAGAGGAAGTAAATGGAAAGTAAATGAGAGTGATTTAAAGTGAGCGGGACAGAGAGTTTTATTATAATCGTGTCCCGGTGAAGCTGATTGATTCTGTCGGTCTGTCAGATGAAATACAGGCAGAAATAATGTTCATCAAATATTCACATCTGCCCCGACGTCTGTCTGTCACTTTTCATTTCACCACAAAACACAATCAAGTCGTCCACAGATAGGGGAACTCCTCCAGTGCATACTCAAGTACTCTTTAAGTACAAATTGGAGGTACTTTATACTTCTATTCTACTACATTTTGAGGCAAATCTTGTACTTTTTACTCCACATCCACTACATTTATCTGACAGCTTTAGTTACTTTTCACGTTGAGATTTAACATGAAGAAATATATCATTTTAAAATTATTATTAACATGTTTATCAATTAAACCAAATAACATTGTATTAAGTAGTTATATGATCCTGACCTTGACGTCTTTAATAAATGCATTAATATTAATGATCTAATTATATATTTGGAATATATAAAACAATCTGAGAGCGGGCATTCTGCATAACGAGTACTTTTACTTTTGATACTTTAGGTACATTTTGTTGCTAGTACTTTTGTACTTTAACTTCAGTAAGTTTTGAATGCAGGACTTTTTCTGTAGTGGAGTCATTTCACAGAGTGTATTAGTACTTTTACTGCAGTAAAGGATAGAGTCTCTGTGTCCCGGTGGAGGATTCTTGACAGTATAAGGGTTCAATCTTGTTTTAATAGTTATTATTTTGTATCATTTCTTCGTAATTTTACGTCTTTTTATGGTATTTTATGTATTTTTGGTCATTTTACGTATTTTTGGTCATTTCACATCTTTTCATGGTAATTTTACATATTTTTGGTCATTTACGTCTTTTAATGTCTTTTTACATATTTTTCGTCATTTACGTCTTTTTATGGTAATTTTAAGTATTTTTGGTAATTTTACATCTTTTTTATGTTAGTTGAACGTCTTTTATAGCAATTCTGTATCTTTTTTGGTAATTTTACATCTTTTTTGGTAATTTTACATGGGTTTTCGTAATTTTACGTATTTTTGGTCATTTTAAGTCTTTTCTTGGTATTTTTACGTCTTTTTATAGTAATTTTACATATTTTTAGTAATTTTACGTCTTTTTATGATAATTTTACATCTTTTCATAGTATTTTATGTGTTTTTGGTAATTTACGTCTTTTTATGTTAATTTTACATATTTTTGGTAATTTTTACGTCTTCTTATGGTAATTTTAAGTATTCTTGGTGATCTACACATTTTTTTGTTAATTTAACGGTAATTTTGTATCTTTTTTGGAATTTTTACGACTTTCTGTAATTTTACGTATTTTTTGTAATTCTACGACTTTTTTGGTAATTTTGCATGTTTTTTTGTAACTTTACGTATTTTTGGTAATTTTACAAATTTTTGGTCATTTTACATGTTTTTTTTTGTAACTTTACGTATTTTTTGTAACTTTTTGTCTTTTTTCTGTAATATTACGTATTTTTGGTAATTTTACGTCTTTTTAATTTTACGTATTTTGTTGGTAGTTTTGTGTACTTTTTGTAGTTTTGTCTTTTTTGGTAATAAGCTGTCTGCTCTGACAGACACATGAACTCTGAATGTGAGGAGTGTTGGGGGTCTGGTTTGGGTGGAGGTCCAGTAGAAATTGAGCTAACAGAGTCTCTGAGTCTGACTGAAGGATCCTTCAGCAGCAGGAACACATTAAACACATTGAACACATTGAACAAAAGGCCTTCTCTTCTTTGTGTCTCACACCTGCTACAATGGCTCACGTGGAACATTTAGTATAATGGAATAATGTGCATTTCTGCACAATAATTCCACCAATGCAACAAAAGAGGAACGTGATGTTCAGCTGCTTTCAGCAACACTTTCTCTCTGAAGGGAAGCTTCTTGTGAGACCACATTATCTTTTGAGTGCAGCTGCTGTGATTGGCTGCAGCAGATGAAACTCTAATGTGTCCATAAATCCTGCCTGATCACGTGGAGATCAGAGATATTCCCTCACTGTAGGTTTCTCTAGGAGACACAGTAGAGGTTTGAATCCCCAGAGGCCCCACCATACGATTTTATTCAGACACAAAAAATGATGCAAAATGACCAAAAAAAGACATAAAAGACACAAAAATTTAATTACAAAAACTGACGTAAAATGATTTAAAAAGACACAAAATTACCAAAAAAAAAACAGAATGACCACAGAATGATTAAGAGACACAAAATTACAAAAAATGACGTAAAATCACCAAAATACTCACCAAAAAAAACACAAAATGATCAAAAAAAGACACAATAATGAAACAAAATTACCAAGAAAGACACAAAATTACCAAAAAAAGACGTAAAATTACCAAAAATGGGTAAAAAAAAGACACAAAATGACAAAAAAAGACGTAAAATCATCCAAAAAGACACTAAAATGAAACAAAATTACCAAAAAAAGACACAAAATTACCGAAAAAGACGTAAAATGACCAAATATGGGTAAAAAAAAAGACACAAAATGACAAAAAAAGACCTAAAATCATCCAAAAAGACACAAAAATGAAACAAAATTACCAAAAAAAGACACAAAATTACAAAAAATGACGTAAAATGATTAAAAGAAACACAAAATTACAAAAAAAATTATTTAAAATGGCCAAAAGAATACATACAATGATACAAAAAGACACAAAATGACCAAAAAATGATAAACGGTGGATTTTTGTTGACCTTTTCAAAGAAAGCTCTGCTGTATGTATTTCTTCCCCGTCCTCTATAAGAGAGACTCTTCTCCTTCTCTGTATGTTTCCTGTGTGTTGTCATGGTGACAGGCCTGAGGAGATTAATGACGGAGACCTTTGTGTGATGAATGTTCCTCTTGGTTCCTCACCTCTGTGAGATCTCAACCAGAGGAACCTCAGCCAGTGACTGATGGAGGAACTGGTCCAGTGTTACTGGGAGCTCTGCAGCATACAGATCTGTTTTAGAATCCGTCATGGATCTGATTATCTGCTGCTCCTTCTACATGCTGTGTTGTAAACATGTTCATGCTAAAGGTCACAGTAGGAGGAAACCTTTCACAATGTACACTAGATCTCCTTGGAAACGTATGTTGTCTTTAAGTATTTTTTGTCGTAGAAAGAAACTGTAAAAAACAGGCGTTATTGTCTAAATTTGATCTTTCCAACAGTTCTCAAACAAATCATTGCTTATTAAGTTTTCCTCTATAGAAAGTGACCAAAACGAAGCTTAAAATAGATAAAAATGTGTCCAAAAATAGTGTTTGCACAGGAGAGGCTGTTTACACAGAGCTGAGAGGAGAGGACAGGAGAGGCTGTTTACACAGAGCAGAGAGGAGAGGACAGGAGAGGCTGGAATCATGACAATACAATATATTTGTCATTTTGTATCCATTTTTTCGTTATTTTGTAATTTTGTGTCTTTTTTGTTAATTTTGTGTCTTTTTTGTTAATTTTTCCGTCTTTATTTTTGTTAATTTTCGGGCCTTTATTTTTGTTCATTTTATGTATTTTTTGGGGTGATTTTATTTGTTGTTTTTTTGTAATTTTATGGGTTTCTTTTTAATAATTTGATGTATTTTTTGGTAATAATTTTGTGGGGTTTTTTTTTGTAATTTTACCTCCTTTTTTATAATTGTATGTATTTATTTGTATTTTTATGTTGGCTGTTTCATATTTTTGTGTCTTTTAGTTTTTTTAAGTCTTCTTTGTTAATTTTACGTCTTTATTTTTGTTAATTTTATGTCGTTTTTTGTAGTTTTTTGCTGATTCCACAGAGCTGCAGAACTTATAGATTCACACAGATTTTACATATTGCAGAGAAACACAAGAAACACAGAGAGTTGCATGTAACAAGAGCAACAAAACGCCCTAAAACAGCTAATTGGGGTTCAGAAAAACATTTCAAACATCACTAAAACTTCCTGTTTTGTGTCTTTTTGTGTCTTCAGAGCACCATCATGACGCGGATCGACATCGACCACGAGTTCCAGGCGCTGGTGACCCGCTCGGAGCAGCTGCTGACCGCCATGCAGAACAAGAAGAAGGAGGAGGAGGAGCGGGAGCGTCTGCGGCGCATCCAGGAGGAGATGGAGAAGGAGCGCATGAGGAGGGAGGAGGAGGAGCAGCGCAGGAAGCAGGAGGAGGAGGACCGCAAGCTGTAAGTAGGAGCAGGAGGAGGAGGAGGGGTTCAGTAGCTGCAACTCACATAAAAAAAACAGTTTTTTTTTGTTTTTCCGTCATGCAAAAAAATGAAGAGGCCCTTGTCAAAGTTGGCGTGTTTGTAGCGAGCAGGATAAACGGCTGCAGCGGACAGAAACACTCAGCGTCCTCTCAGCGTTCGTTTCAGGGATTTACATAATGAGAGCGCCGCTCCAAAAGGATTTATTTTTATAGACGAGCTACAAAGTGTTATCAGGCTGCCTTGTTGCTTTTTACACCCTCCGGTTCCAGCTGACGCTCTTGTCCGAGGTGATTTACAACAAGTACGGCCGCAGCTCCCCGGGGGTCCAACAATAGAACAGGGGTCAAAGGTCGCAGCCGCAGAGAGTCCAAACAAGTCCAAAGAACCATAAAAACCCCAGATATTTAAGTTCTTATCACCAGAAAATAAAGTTTATGAACTTGAAATGAAGAGATAAACAACAAAGGGTTGTTTTTTTCTCTTTTTATTTATAACATTTGGGTGAAATCAGTTGATAAAAATGCATCAAAGAGCCCAGATAGGTAAGGAAACCATGTCAGATTTTCAAAATAAGAGCTACCTGCTACCTGTGCCTCCTATATAATTCCAAGATATGTATGTCCTTATCACGGTCCTTATCATGGTTTTAAAGGTTTATTTCCCCTTATTACCTGTGACTATGTCAGATTTTCAAAATAAGAGGTTAACAAAATGCATATGGAGCAAGGAGTAAGATTAAATAGATTATAATCAGTATAAAACATGCTACCTGTGCCCCTTTATCTATTTATCATTAATTGCATCAATTAAAAGTCCAACATTTCTATCATGAAACAGCTACATTTCCTTTTCAGAATAAAATAATCGTGAGATATTTAAGTCCTTATCACCAGAAAATAAAGTTTATGAACTTGAAATGAAGAGATAAGCAACAAAGGGTTGTTTTTTCTCTTATTATTTATAACATTTGGGTGAAATTAGCTGATAAAAATGCATCAAAGAGCCCAGATAGGTAAGGAAACTGTGTCAGATTTTCAAAATAAGAGCTTAACAAAATGCATATGGAGCAAGGTGTAAGATTAAATAGATTATAATCAGTATAAAACATGCTACCTGTGCAGCTTTATATATTTATCATTAATTGCATCAATTAAAAGGTTTTTTCCAGAGTAAATGTCCAACATTTCTATCATGAAACAGCTAAATTTCCTTTTCAGAATAAAATAATCGTGAGATATTTAAGTCCTTATCACCAGAAAATAAAGTTTATGAACTTGAAATGAAGAGATAAGCAACAAAGGGTTGTTTTTTTCTCTTATTATTTATAACATTTGGGTGAAATTAGCTGATATAAATGCATCAAAGAGCCCAGATAGCTAAGAAAACGATGTCAGATTTTCAAAATAAGAGCTTAACAAAGTGCATATAAGGTAATAAAGTTAAATGGATCATATTGGGTATAAAACATGCTGCCTGTGCCTACTATATAATCCCAAAATATTTAAGTCCTTATCACGATACAATAAACTTTGTTTCCTCTTATTACCTATTACTAAGAGGTTAACAAAATGCATATAAGGAAAAATTATTAAATGGACTATATTCAGTATAAAATATGATGCCTGGGCCCCTTATATATGTATAATTTACTTCATCAGTTAAAAAAAAATCCAGAGTAAAAGTCCAACATTTCTATCATGAAACAGCTACATTTATTTTCAGAAAAACACAGCAGTGGATATATATTTCAGGTCAGGAAAAGAAATGTAGCTGTTTCAGCAGAGAAATGTTGGACTTTTACTTTGAAAAATCTTTTGATTGATGCAGTAAACTTGATTTTTTTTTTTAGAAACGATGATCACTATAAAAGAGCCACAGGTAACATGTTTTATACTTCTAAATACAATCCATTTAATCAGATGCATATAAAAAAAAAAATTGTTAACACCTTATTTTGAAAAAATCTGACCTAGTTTACTCTTATTTTGAAAATCTGACATAGTTTCTGGGCTGTTTGATGCATTTTTATCAGCTGATTTGACCCGAAAACATTTAAACCAATAAGAGGAAATAAACATTTGTTATTTATGTTATTATGTCAAGATAACAACATTTATTTTCTTATTTTATTTGCTGATTCTGATGTGAGTTCTGCCATGTAATACAAGCTATGTCAGGATTTCAAAATAAGGGCTTAACAAAATGCATATAAGGAAATACAAATAAATGGAATATATTCATTATAATATATGCTCCATGGGCCTCCTAAATAATCCCAAAATATTTTATCACGAGAAAAAAAACTTTGTTACCTTAGAATAAAGAGATAAACAACTAAGGGTTATTTCCTTTTATAACATGTTACTATATCAGATTTTCAAAATAAGATGTATGTACAGATAGGTATTACTGGATACTTTGATTCCAGAGAAGACTGAAAAACCTGACGATTCTCAGGCAAGTTCTGCCGTGTACAGTAAACTATGTCAGGATTACAAAATAAGAGAAAATTATGTCAGGTTTTCAAAATAAGAGCTTAAAAAATTCGTATAAGGAAATCAGATTAACTGAATTATAATGAGTATAAAACATGCTACATGTGCCCCTTACATTTGTATTATCCATACTGAAAGTCCAACATTTCTATTATGAGAAAACTAAATTTCTTTCCAATAGACAACAATAGAATAAAGGTTAAAGGTCGCAGCTTCAGAGAGGTGAATCTGAGTTGAAACAATCGATCTGTGTAGAAAATCTGGTCACGTTTGTCTGATGTAACGTCAGAGACTCAGACAGCAGAAAAATCTTCACACAGAATTAATTAATTCACATCTCAGCGGTTTTACAATCCTCCCAGTTTTATTTTTTTATTTTTTTGTGTGTGTGAAATAAGTCTGATGTTCTCACTCGTTCCTGTTTCTGTTCCACTGATGTTATCTGAAGGATTTAAACCGTCTGATGAGATTATACGCCGTCTGTGATTAACCGTTTGCTGCTAATTTAGTTTGTTATTGGAGCCATAAAATCAGAGATTACCTGTAAATCAGCCGAACACACAAGCAGCTCTCTTTTAAACTGGAGATTTATTTTGAAAAATGACTCCCTCAGACACCAGTTTATTAGGCCCCGTAGCTAAAAACGGGATAATAAATCCTCCTCGTGACGGTTATTATGTTTAGTTTTTATTTAAGAGGAGCTCTGATTTAACTTTATGATCATTTTATGCGCTGAGTTGTGTTAAACTGAGAGGAGAGGCTGTTATTAAACCTGCTCTCATTGATATTAATGGGGTTGATACAATAAAACCAGAAAAATATACATTATGTAAGGCTGGAAGTCTAAGAATAAGTGTTAAAAACTAAAAGGATGAGTTAAAAAACTAAATATTTTCTGTCCAAAGACTAAACTGACAAACTGACCTAATTAGACACAGAGTTGATGATAAAAATAAGTTGATTTGATACAATTAATTATAATAGTTTCAGAAATTTAGAGTTAAGTTTCCATTCCACGACTGGAAAAAAATGTTGTTAAAAAAAGACACAAAATTCCCCAAAAAGGCACAAAGACACAAAACAACCAAAAAAGATGTAAAAGACACAAAAAATGACATAAAATGACCAAACAGAGACGTAAAAGACACAAAAAATGACATAAAATGACCAAACAGAGACGTAAAAGACACAAAAAAAAACACAAAAAATGACTAAAAACACACAAAAGGACATAAAATGACCAAACAGAGACATAAAAGACACAAAAAGACAAAAAAAGGCCAAAAAAAGACACAAAATTACCAAAAAAAGACAAAAAATTACTAATATGACACAAAATTAACAAAGCAAAGACAGAATATTATCAATTGAAAGATTTTTCAAAATAAAAGTCCAACATTTCTCCATTGAAACAGCTATATTTCCCTTCAGATGTGCATTTATATCAGTCAGAGACGTCCTGACCTGAACTAAATATCAGTCTCTGTCAGGATTTACAGAGCGTGAAGTGTTTTTAAAGCATCTCAAGTGTTCAGAAATGTAGCCGAGCTGTTTCAAGGTGAAACTTTTCTCTACATTAACATCGTAAAAACGCTTCATTCTGTGTCAGAATGTATTCAGAGAACATTACACGGTGAGTAAAAGGAGACAAACTTTAGTTTTCTGGTGATAACGCGTTAATAAACTCTTGATCTCAAGTGTCGAAGCCCTGACCTCTTCAGGCTTCTGTAGAAAAAAGACTGTAGAAGAAGATTATTAATGTTTTGCTGCAGGTTTAAATTGTTGGCAGACCTGAATTTCTTTCTATGAATAAATGTTCAGAGCTGGAGTGGAGACAGGCTGGAAATCTTATCATAATCCTTTAAAAAACGTTCTCGTTTCCACAACTTTCACTCTTCAGAGAACATTTTCAGAGCAGATTGTAGAGAAATCCGTGCCGGTGGCAGAGATCCTGCTCTGGAATCAGTCGGACGTACAGATTTGTCTCAGTGAGCTTTAATGTGACAGCAGCTTCCAACCAACTGTCCCATAGAGACCAATGAGAACTCTGGGGCCAAACGTTTCTAGTGGAAAACGTCAGAAAAACAGAAAAAGACACTTTTCTAACCTGCCGTCTTGCTCACTTTTATTTTTACTACAGACATGAAACCTACATCACCGCGTTCAGCAGAGACTTTACTTTCTGGTGATGTTAATATTTTGTTGTTTGGACTCACAGTTTGTGAAATTTTGTGTCTTTTTTAAAATAATTTTGTGTCTTTTTTAGTAATTTTATATCTTTTTTTGGTAATTTTGTGTCTTTTTCTAATTATTTTGTCTTTTTGGTAATTTTGTGTATTTTTTGGGTCATTTTGTGTCTTTTATTGGTCATTTTGTGTCTTTTTTGAGTAATTTAGTTTTTTTTCTGTCATTTTATGTCTTTTCTGCCATTTGTGTCTTTTCTGAGTAATTTTGTGTCTTTTTTTTCTAATAATTTTGTGTCTTTTTTTGTATTTTATTTTATTTTTTAGTAATTTTGTGTCTTTTTCTAATAACTTTGTGTCTTTTTTAGTAATTTTTTGTCTTTTTGGTAATTTTGTGTATTTTTTGGGTCATTTTGTGTCTTTTTTGGTCATTTTGTGTCTTTTTTGAGTAATTTAGTTTTTTTTCTGTCATTTTATGTCTTTTTTTGTCATTTGTGTCTTTTTTGAGTAATTTTGTGTCTTTTTTTCTAATAATTTTGTGTCTTTTTTTGTATTTTATTTTATTTTTTAGTAATTTTGTGTCTTTTTCTAATAACTTTGTGTCTTTTTTTCGTAATTTTTTGTCTTTTTGGTAATTTTGTGTATTTTTTGAGTAATTTTGTGTCTTTTTTTTCTAATAATTTTGTCTTTTTTAGTATTTTTTTGTCTTTTTTTGTAATTTTGTGTCTTTTTCTAATAACTTTGTGTCTTTTTTAGTAATTTTTTGTCTTTTTTTGGTCATTTTGTGTCTTTTTCTAATTATTTTGTCTTTTTAGTAATTTTGTGTATTTTTTGGGTCATTTTGTGTCTTTTTTTTTTGGTAATTTTGTGTCTTTCTTGAGTAATTTCGTTTTTTTTCCGTCATTTTATGTCTTTTTTGTCATTTGTGTCTTTTTTTTGTAATTTTGTGTCTTTTTTTGGTGATTTTGATACTGCCTCCAGCGTCCCCCAGTTAATTTGAGTTTGACACCCCTGATTTAAATGAATGAAGCAAGTTGGAATGTGGTGCCGGATCAGCAGGTTTATATCTGCTTCAAACTGAAGCTGAAAAGTAGCTTTGCAAATTAGATTTAGCATCATCTGCATTAAGGTGCTAGTATGATAATCTGTCTGTGGCTGGTGTCTCCGTCTGTTTCCTGAGTGACGGCGAGGCTTTCAAAGCTCCGCTTGGTTTCTCCTAAATGTCCTTTTCCTCCCTGACGGTGCCCGTCCGTCAGGTGTGACCCCTCCCCTCCATCTTTGGAGTCTTTAGGAGGACTGATGGGGCCCATTGTGTTCGTCACAAACCACTAGCCGCTAATGTAAGACATTAGAGACGACAGCTCAGCTTTATGGCCCACTTTCCCTCTCCTCCTCCTCCTCTCCTCCTCCTCCTCCTCTGGCCACTTAGAAACTCCTGAGATTCCCCCGAAGGTCACGGCGGCGCTGCCAGCGTTAGTGGTGACCCTGTAACGTCTTGTTTTATTCATCACAGGTCCCAAACATAATCCAAACATTATTTATAAGGACGGGTTGCAGCCTGAAACGTCTCCTGCTGCTTCAGGACGCTCCGTGACCACGCAGCAGCCCCGGGTTTTATTCCACCTGATGTTTATATGTGGAGCAGAATAACCTTCAGCTCCTGCAGGGAGGAGCAGGCACAGAGTTGGTTTTTAACGCAAGAGAACAACAAAAATAGACAGTTTAGTTTATGTTGTTGTTTATTGTTCTGCAGATTATTCACAGGATTAATTTCTGACACTTCTGTTTCGTATAAAGGTGCAAAACGGAGCACTTCAGCTGCTTGCTCGGCATTGAAAAATAACTTTCCTGCAACAAAAAGTATCTTTTTACGAGAGAAACGTGTCAAAATTAACATTAAAATGAATTATTTCATGTTGCAAATTGCAGGTTTTTGCTTCAAATCCATGCAATGTTAACAAAAGTAAAATATAATTTGTTCCCAAGCTGCAGCCTGCAGGAGGGATGTCACAGCTTTAGTTTTTAATGCAAGAAAACAACAAAAACAGACAGTTTAAAAACAGACAAACGGAGCACTTCAGCTGCTTGCTCGGCATTGAAAAATAACTTTCCTGCAGCTGGTTTCGTGTCGGGAAAACACTTTAAAATACCGTAATTTAAATTATTATAAAATGCACGTGTTGTGTGCAATGAAGCAGCTTTAAAAATGAAGTAATAGAAGTATTTATGAGCCAAAGTGTGCTTATAGGACCATCATAAGAATAATTTAACAATAGATATATCTAAGCTTATTAAATGTATTTTTATGTCAGTTATCAGAGTCTGACACTTGTTGTGGGCTAAAACTTCAATTTTAGACTATTAAAATTATGCAGAATTATCTATCAGTAGCTAATTTTCAAAATAAAACAAAAAAGAAATAAAATTTGCTGACAAGCATGGTCATGCATGTGTTTACTGTTGTTTTTACGAGAGAAACGTGCCAAAAATAACATTAAAATGAATTATTTCATGTTGCAAATTGCAGGGTTTTGCTTCAAATCCATGCAATGTTAACAAAAGTAAAATATAAAGCTGCAGCCTGCAGGAGGGATGTCACAGAGTTAGTTTTTAATGCAAGAGAACAACAAAAAGAAACTGTTTCTGTCAATATAAGTCCTAAACCTCCATGGAAACAGCAAAAAAACACTTTTTGTGCAATTATAATTCCAATAATCATAAAAAACACAACAAAATGAATTTATTTAAAAATATATTTTACAAAAATTTGAATAAAATAGATTTGATATATGCAAGTAGTGTTATAGTTATTATATATATTTTTTTTTTAAGTTTAATTTTTTCAGAACCTTTCTTGAACTCTCCTCTCTGCTCTGTGTAAACAGTCTGCAGTTCTTTCTTATAATTTTTTAACATTTTTTGTCACATGATCGTTCATCTGAGCCGAGTCATTCATGGTGTCCCAGTTGCAGTGAGAAATGCAGAATTTAATGTTTTTTTGTTTTTTTTTAATTATTACAAAATCCATTTTTTGCAGATGCTTTTATTTGGAAAAAATTCAAATGTAGAATAATTTATTTTGAAGATTTATAATTCTTTGATAACTAAGATTTGGTTATTTTTCCTGACAGAAGTATTAATCACACATGATCCGTTTTAAGACCCTCGGGAAATTTAAAAATCTGACTATAATTTCTGTTTTCACAGCTTCTGTCTTTGATTAATGGTGCAACTTTTTTGCAGTTATTTAATTAAAACGTGCATTTTTAATCACCCTTGAGTTTCAGGGCTCAAAGCTGTTAAATGCAACTGAAACAAACACGGATTATTATCATTATTTTTTGTATGATTTAAATCTTCTGGGTGGATTTGTTGGAGTTGTTGTTTAAAAATGAAATCCATCCTATTGAAGCTCAAATTATTGATTTAAAAATGAATCTCCAACCACTTCAGTAACTGGAAAAAAATATTTGCTACTTTTAAGCAAAAATCTAGAATCTTTTTTGAAGTTTTAGTTTTTAAACAGTCAAATTCCATGTTTAACTTTCCAAGTTTACTTTAATTTGTCGCTCCAACTATCAATAAAAACAACTGTAAAGAAATATCTATCATTTTCATAAATATATATTTTTTAAAAGTCTTTCAGGACTAAAAAAAAAACTAAAATACTAAACAAAAAAAGTGCATCAAAAGGTCTAAATATGTCCAAATAAAATGCATTTAACACATTCTAGACACTAAATAAAAGTAGTTTTTAAAGAGTCAAATTCCAAATTCCAAATTCCAAATATCTGTCACAACAAAAAAAGTGCATCAAAGGGTCTAAATATGTCAGAATAAAAAGCATTTAACACATTCTAGAAACTAAAAACTAAATTAAAGTTAGGTCGTTTTTAAACAGTCAAATTCCAAGTTTACTTTAATTTGTCACTCCAACTATCAATAAAACAACTAGTAGTAAAAGTAAAAGTAGTAAAACTAGTAAAACAAGTAGTTTTTAAAGAGTCAAATTCCATATTTAACTTTCCAAGTTTACTTTAATTTGTCACTCCAACTATCAATAAACACAACTGTAAAGAAATATATATTTATCATTTTCATGAATATATAAAAAAAATGTCTTTCTAAACTAAAAAAAAAACTAAAAAAAAGTGCAACAAAAGGTGTAAATATGTCCGAATAAGATGCATTTAACACATTCTAGAAACTAAATAAAAGTTAGGTTGTTTTTAATATATAAAAACAACTATAAAGAAATATCTATTTATCATTTTCATAAATGTATATTAAAAAAATTCTTTCAGGACTAAAAAAACAAAACAATAGTGCAACAAAAGGTCTAAATATGTCCAAATAAAATGCATTTAACACTAAATAAAAGTAGTTTTTAAACAGTCAAATTCCATATTTAACTTTCCAAGTTTGCTTTAATTTGTCGCTCCAATTATCAATAAAAACAACTGTAAAGAAATATATATTTATCATTTTAATGAATATATATAAAAAAATGTCTTTCAGGACTCAAAAAAACAAAAATACTAAACAAAAAAAGTGCAACAAAAGGTGTAAATATGTCCGAATAAAATTCATTTAACACATTCTAGAAACGAAATAAAAGTTAGGTTGTTTTTAATATATAAAAACAACAATAAAGAAATATCTATTTATCATTTTCATAAATAAATATAAAAAAAATTCTTTCAGGACTAAAAAAACACAAAAAAGTGCAACAAAAGGTCTAAATATATCCAAATAAAATGCATTTAACACTAAATAAAAGTAGTTTTTAAACAGTCAAATTCAATATTTAACTTTCCAAGTTTGATTTAATTTGTCACTGAAACTATCAATAAAACAACTGTAAAGAAATATTTATTTATCATCTTCATGAATATATAAAAAAAATGTCTTTCTAAACAAAAAAAGTGCATCAAAAGGTCTAAACATGTCAGAATAAAATGCATTTACCACATTCTAGAAACTAAAAGTTATGTAGTTTTTAATAAATAAAAACAACTGTAAAGAAATATCTATTAATCATTTTCTTAAATATATATAAAAAAAATGTCTTTCAGGACACAAAAAAACCACAAAAAAAGTGCAACAAAAGGTGTAAATATGTTTAAATAAAATGCATTTACCACATTCTAGAAACTAAATAAAACGTGTATATAAACAGACTTTAAATGTGAGCTGCAGGTTGAATATGTTGCCAGGTCAGCAGGTTTATTTCTGCTTCAAACTGACGTTTTTGAGTTTTATTTGAATTGTAAATTCATTTTAGGTGAAATCCTAAAAAATATATAGTGCAGGTGAAGAAACGCTGAGTCAGAGAGAAGAACTAACGTCTTTATTTCTCTTTCTGTCATTTCCTTCACCGCTCCACTCTTCGTCTCCATTCCTCCTCCGTCTGCTCCTCTTCATCACTGTCTCTTCCTGTCTTCCATGTGTCACGTCTCCATTCGTCTCTTTCTTCTCTTCCTCTCCTTCTTTTTTTTTTCCCTCCACCAGGAAAGCGGAGATGGAGCTGAAGAGGAAGCAGGACGAGGAGGAGAGGAAGAGGAGGGAGGAGGAGGAGAGGAGGCTGCAGGTTGGTTCTGGATTCTTCTTGTTTATTCTTCTGCAGATTATTTGCAGGATGAATTCAGTTTGTTTAACCCTCTGGAGTCCATGAACGCACCACGACTTCTTCATGACGTCAAAAAAAGACACAAAATGACCAAAAAAGAGACAAATTACCAAAAAAAGACACAAAATAACTAAAAAAAGACACAAAATGACAAAAAAAGACACAAAAAGACACAAAGAAGACACACAAAAAATAAAAAAGACACAACAACAGACACAAAATGACAAAAGACACAAAAAACCTAAAAAAAAAAAGACACAACAACGGACACAAAATGACTAAAAAAGACACAAAAAAATAAAAAAAGACAATAAAAACAGACACAAAATTACCAAAAAAGACACACAAAAAATAAAAAAGACACAACAACGGACACAAAATGACAAAAGACACAAAAAACCTAAAAAAAAGACACAACAACTGGCACAAAATGACCAAAAAAGACACAAAAAAAACTAAAAAAGACACAAAAACAGACACAAAATGACCAAAAAAGACACAAAAAAATAAAAAAGACACAAAATGACCAAAAAAAGACCCAAAAAAATAAAAAAAGACACAACAGACACAAAATGTAGTAGTGCAATATGTGCAGACAAGTATCTCTGGATTACTTTGATAGTGAAGAAAACTTAAAAAACGTTTAGATTCTCAGGAAAGTTCTGCAGTAATAAAGAGGCACCTTTTCCCCTGAGATACTTTTATTCTCATAATGTGAACGCCACATTAAATCCAAAAAATATATATCCGTTTGTTCATATTTGACTGGAATCTGAGGAGGAAACTTCACACATAAAATACTTATAATTAAATGTCCGTCCGGACATTAGAGTAAAGAGAAGACATGGATAAAGTGTCAGACTGTTTATGTTAAAACCAAGAAAAGGAAAGTGAAGTACATATCATGTAATATAAAGTCAATATGAAGTGAGTAATAGTTTGAGGAGTTTTAAGCCTGTCGAGTGATTAAACTTCAGCTCTGTTTGCTCTGAGGAGACTCTGTGTGATCAGGAACTCTCTGCACTTTAATGAGAGTTTCTGGAATCACAAAGTGTTGAAACTCAAACACTCGCTGGACGTGTGCAGATGATACAAGTCAGCTTTAAATTATATTTCATCAGTGTTTTACCTTTCTGTCAAACGGAGCTCTGAAGCTGTTATCTGTCCAGACTCCACTGACAAAAACATTTGGTCATTTTACCTCGAAGAACTTGACCAGGAAACTTTTAAACTCTACTTTACAAATCTCTTATTCGGAGAATAATTTAGGAAATGTACTTCTGTCAAAAAAAGACAAAAAAACTAAAAAAAAGACACAACAACAGACACAAAATGACCAAAAAAGACACAAAAAAACTAAAAAAGACACAAAAAAATAAAAAAAGACACAACAACGGACACAAAATGACCAAAAAAGACACAAAATGACAAAAAAAGACACAAAAAAACTAAAAAAGACACAAAAAAGACACAGAAAAAAAAAAAAAAAAAATACAACAACAGACACAACAACAGACACAAAATGACCAAAAAATACACAAAAAAACTAAAAAAGACACAAAAAAGACACAGAAAAAAAAAAAAAAAAAATACAACAACAGACACAACAACAGACACAAAATGACCAAAACAGTCATTTTACCTCGAAGAACTCGACCCGGAAACTTTTTAACAATACTTTACAAATCTCTTATTCAGAGAATAATTTAAGAAATGCACTTCTGAGGCCGGGCTGCAGCTAATAGTATTTTAGCAACAAAAAAAATCAATATTAGTTCAAGTTTATGCTAAATTTAGACAAAGTAACTGCTTTAAGTTGCTGTCAGACACCATTTTCTGACCAGAAACCCTTTATTATACTCTCTTTAAAAACTTCATTGACAAAAACTGAATTTTACCTCGAAGAACTCTAGCTCTGACCCGATCAGGAAACTTTTTAACACTGATTATATAATCCTTACTTTTTCAACATTTTAAAAATCCATATCAGTTAAAGTTTATGCTGTATATTGAATATTTTCACCACTTTATCTCACCTTCAGACAGCTCCTTCTGACAGGGAACTAAAGCCTTTATACTCTCTTTAAAACCACCAAACTTCATTGACAAAAAAAACGGTAATTTTACCTGGAAGAACTTGACCTCTGACTCCACTCCACTGACTCAATCATGGAAGTAATGTTCTTCTATAGACCGGGGCCCTAAAAAACATCTAGACCTTTTAAAGCGTGCACTATACTTAGAATAATTTCTCCACTTTACCGTACCTTTTATTTATGCTCTCTTTGAAAAAACCAACAAATTTCTTCTATAGAAAATGTCAGTTGCTGCTTCTCTGCCGCTGACTTTGTTTGTATGACTTTAATGAATACAAACTAACCCGTTAAAAGCACCTTTTGTGTTACAAATCATAGAAAACAGATTCTCCTTTCAACTGCTGAACCTGCCATAGAATCATCATGTTTTTAGGTTTTATTTAAGTTTTCATGAAGTCAAAATACAGTGAAAGGGTCAAAGTTATGAGACCAAACCACTAAACATCCTTTTTAAAAATATTTATATCACTTTATGGACACGTTGCCGTGGATACGCATTGTTCTGCCCCAAATCATACGATTCTTTATCTTCTATTTTCTTCTAAATGGGGCCATTTTTAGAACTATTGACATCAAATTGTCTTCAAGAAGTTTTTTTACTAGTGATTGAGACCATAATGTTGTCCTGAAAAACATTTTTCGGAGGTAATAAATCAAGTGAGTTTTCTCATTTTGTATTGAGATGAATGGACCAAAATGCTTCTGCAGCCACCGTCAGCGCCCCCTGCTCGAGTCTCTGGTAGAATGCAGCTTAAGACCGCCTCCCTGCTCAGACCCGGAGGTTGCCGCCTGGTTAAGGCGCCCTCAGTGTTTCTGAAAATCTCTCCTGGCTCGTGGCCTATTTCATGTTGCAAATTGCAGGTTTTTGCTGCAAAAATGCATGCAAAATTAATAAAAGTTAAAATAATTTGTTCCCAAGCTGCAGCCTCCGGGTCTGAAAAGTGAAGCCTGCATTCTCTCTTATGTCCAGCAGGGGGCAACTCCACTGGCTGCAAAAAGAAGTCTAATTATATAAACCCACTGTTATTGTGGGATGCAACTTCAACTTTAGACTATTAAAAGTATTCAGATTTATCTATAAGTAGCTAATTTCCAAAATAAAACCAAGTTTCTGCAGAGAAGCATGGTCATGCATGTGTCAAAAATACATTTTTGGTTGTTTTATGAGAGAAACGTTTCAAAATTAAGATTAAAATGATTTTTTTTTCATGTTGCAAATTGCAGGTTTTTGCTGCACATGTAAGCAAAAGTTTAAAATGAATTTGTTCCCAAGCTGCAGCTTCTGAGTCTAAAAAGTGAAGCCTGCATTCTCCTTCATTTCCAGCAGGGGGCGACTCCACTGGCTGCAAAAAGAAATCTAACTGTATAGACCCACTGTTGCTGTGGGCTACAACTTGAACTTTAGACCCTTAAAATGAAGCAGAATTATCTATTAGTAGCTATTTTTTTAAATAAAACCAAGTATGTGCAGAAAAGCATGGTCATGCATGTGTCAAAAATACATTTTTGGTTGTTTTATGAGAAAAACGTTTCAAAATTAACATTAAAACAAATTTTTTCATGTTGCAAATTGCAGGTTTTTGCTGCACATGCATTCAATGTAAACAAAAGTTTAAAATAAATTTGTTCATAAGCTGCAGCTTCTGAGTCTAAAAAGTGAAGCCTGCATTCTCCTTCATGTCCAGCAGGGGGCGACTCCACTGGCTGCAAAAAGAAGTCTAACTGTATAGACCCACTGTTGCTGTGAGCTATAACTTCAACTTTAGACCCTTAAAATGAAGCAGAATTATCTATTAGTAGCTAATTTTCCACGGCAGGAATCACCTGGAGAAATCAAACCTGCAGCAGAAGAATCAGTCACTGCTTCACAAATGCCACCACATGGCTCTCTGCTGCGCTTCGCTGGCTTTTCTGTTTATCATCCAGCGTTTCTCCGCCCAGATCCATCTGTTGGCATGGCTGCAGGTCCCCCCGAGGCGGGTCGACCCGGCCCGATCGAGTGCAGAGTTTAGTGGCGAGCGGCAGCGTTCGGATCAAAGCGCCTGGCCGGCGGCCCGGAGCCCCCCGGCCCCCGTTACCCACAAACCTCCTGCACATCCAGCAGCTCCCACTGGTTGGCCTTCTGGGCACGTCCCTCTCTCTAACTGTCTCTAAATATTCATGAGTCCCTCTGCAGACTGGGCTCAGGATTTAAAAGGAGAGTTTTATTTCTCTCTTTATTCCCTTCATTCAGAGTTATGATCCAAATATTGTGTGAAGCATTTGGAAGTGACATTTACTGTCATTAAATGGCCGTCAGTGGAAAACTGAAGTTCATATCCATAACTTTAAAACACTATGATTTTAAACCATCAGTCTAAAAAGATATGCAATGCAAAAAAGGACGCGATTCTGCTGCTTTTATAACCGTCACTGATCCACTGGATTATTATATCAGTCCAGGAAGTGTTTGAGAACTGATCTCTAGTGTAAATTTGCATGGTCATGCATGTGTCAAAAGTACATTTTTGGTTGTTTTATGAGAGATAAACATTAAAATGACTTATTTCATGTTGCAAATGGCCGTTTTTTTGCTGCAAATGCATGCAATGTTAACAAAAGTTAAAAATAATTTGTTCCCAAGCTGCAGCCTCCGGGTCTGAAAAAGTGAAGCCTGCATTATCTCTAATGTCCAGCAGGGGGCGACTCTGCCGACTCTCAATTCATTAGAATTAGTTAAGTTACAGTAGTTAATTTTCAAAATAAAACCAAGTTTCTGCAGAGAAGCATGGTCATGCATGTGTCAAAAGTACATTTTTGGTTGTTTTACAAGAGAAACTTGTCAAAATGAACATTAAAATTAATTGTTCAAACGTGTAAATTGCAGGTTTTTGCTGCACATGCATGCAATGTAAACAAAAGTTTAAAATTAATTTGTTCCCAAACTGCAGCCTCTAGGTCTGAGAAAATAAGCCTGCATTCTCTCTAATGTCCAGCAGGGGGCGACTCCATTGGCTGCATAAAGAAGTCTAACAGTATAGACCCACTGTTGCTGTGGGCTACAACTTCAACTTTAAACCGTTAAAATGATGCAGAATTATCTATTAGGAGCTAGTTTTCAAAATAAAACCAAGTATGTGCAGAAAAGCATGGTCATGCATGTGTCAAAAGTACATTTTTGGTTGTTTTACGAAAGAAACATGTCAAAATTAACGTTAAAATGAATTGTTTCATGTTGCAAATTGCAGGCTTTTGCTGCACATGCATGCAATATTTTTTAAAAAAATGTTAAAATAATTTGTTCCCAGGCTGCAGCCTCAGGGTCTGAGAAAATTAGCCTGCATTCTGGTTCGTGTCCAGCAGGAGGCGACTCCACTGGCTGCAAAAAGAAGTCTGACTGTATAGAAGTCTATGAGAAAACAAGCCTACTTCTGACTTGATTTGTGAGCTCAGTAAACATTTTCATAATGAGTTTATGGTTTCAATTGTTAGTTTCAAGTCTTCTTCAACACAGCATAATGTTTATTTAGTAAATTACGGTCCATTTAGAGTAAAAAAGACAAAAAAAATAGGCACGAAATGTTTTACAGCATGGATACCTTGTGATCGAAACAGTGCACCGAGTAGTTTCTGCTCTGAACTTTGACTCTTTTCACAGTTTATGAGAGTCTAAAAATGTCTCGTTCAGCGTTCAGTTGGACTAAAAGACACTTAAAGTCGAATTTGACTTCCAAAATGACAAATTTAAGGCTTCAAAATTGTCGTCCATGAACCACAGAGTGACCTCATGGTGGCTACCTCTTCTGCTTTTATAGTTTCATGAAAATCAGGCCAATATTTTTGTTAACATTGCATGCATGAGCAGCAAAAACCTGCAATTTACATGTTTGAACAATTAAATTTAATGTTCATTTTGACAAGTTTCTCTCGTAAAACAACCAAAAATTTACTTTTGACACCTGCATGACCATGCTTCTCTGCAGAAACTTGGTTTTATTTTGAAAATTAGCTACTAATAGATAATTCTGCATAGTGACAAACACCATAAACAGCAAACAAACCAGCATGTAGCTGCATTTTTACATCTAAACACTAATATTTTGGTTAGATCTGCCTTGATGAAGTCCCTCGTTGATAATAACGGCCTAGAATGACTTATTATAATAAATTAAATGCTGTGGAAAGAGAGTTTAGTCCTGAACTATTCACACTAGAGTCAGACAGAAGTTAAACAAAACTTCCTCATCTTAAATGTTGAGGAGAAAGAAGAGAAGCGCTGTGATGAAGAACAGAAACAGAGAGTGATCAGAATGTTTAATATATTCAGTGTTTCATGTGGAGCTTCAGCTCCTCGTGTCCTCTCTGAGTCGGTCAAGGAGCCGTTTTACTTCTCAAAGTAGTTTCCTGAAGGTGGAAACAGGAGCATTAATCATCAGCTTTAGCCCCGCCCCCTCGCTCCTTCTCTAACAGGAGGATGGAGGAGGTGCAGCTCAGCCCTCAGGCTGCTGCTGGTTGAAGGGCGGCGCTGTCCGCCATCTTTACACTCTGTGTACAGTAACACGGATGGAGAGTTAAAGTGCATCTGGAGCTGCAACTTATAGAGCAGGCATGTCCAAACTATTCCAGAAAGGGCCGTGTGGCTGCATGTTTTCATTCAACCAAGAAAAAGCACACAGTTTGACCAATCAACTGTCTGAAGACTGAGATCAGTTGATTAACTGAGTCAAGTCTGGTGTGCTGCTGCTTGGTTGGAACGAAAACCTGCAGCCACACGGCCCTTTGTGGAATAGTTTGGACATGCCTGTTATAGAGCAATCTAGTGATTATTAATCAGATTAATGGAAGAAAGAGTCAGAAAATCTGTGAAAAAATAGTAAGAAATGTTCATCAAACACAAAATGACCAGAAAAAGTCACAAAAAGACAAAAAGTAACCAAAAAAAGACACAAAATGACCAAAAAAAGACACAAAATGACTAAGAAAGACACAAAATGACCAAAAAAAGACACAAAATAACCAAAAAGAGACGTGAAAGACACAAAATGACCAATAAATTACACAAAAAAATAAAAAACACACACAAAATTACCAAAAAGAGACATAAAAGACACAAAAAATACACAAAATGACCAAAGAAATGTCACAAAATGACCAAAAAAGACACAGAAAGACAAAAAAGGCCAAAAAAAAAAAAAAGACAAAAAAAGACACAAAAAGACAAAAAAAGTCACAAAATGACCAGAAAAAGACATTAAAGACACAAAAAGATGTAAAAGAAACAAAAAAGACACAAAAGTATTGAAGTATTGTATGTTTCCAGGCTCACCTTGTTTCCAGGTAGAATAACACAGCTAGAATGATGCAGGTTGGATCCCTCTAATTAATGATTATTTAGAAATTAGAATAAAAACACAAAATGACCAGAAAAAGAAAAAAAAAAACACTTAAAAGACACAAAAAGACAAAAAATGACCAAAAAAAAAAAAAGATTGTCTGAAAGTTGAAACTCTTCCGATAATGGCTGTTTTTACAGTTTCTTCCTGAGATAAAAGGTGTATTTTTGGCGTTCCTTTGAAGAAAATAAACTTGTGATCCAGCCGGAGTTCAGAGAGTTTATATAAAATGCACGACCAAAATATATCAGTTGAAGAGTTTAAACTCAGGAGCTGTAAAGTGTCAGGTTGTTCAGCACTCAGAGGAGAATCATTAAAGGAAAAGTGTTTAAAATGATTCAAAATAAACAGGAAAACAACCAGAAACCTGCAGTTTATTTCTTTGATAAACTGCATTTTGGTCTTTTTTAAACAAAAACAAACTTCAAAACATTTTGAACCAGGATCTTGTTAGTGCAAACAACTTATTTTTTGCATATTGTTAGTTTTAGAGTTTGTCAAACACAGTTTAAAGCTTAGATTTGATTCATTTCTTCCTGATTGAAGTGTTTTTCACACATTTTCAATTGAAATGTGAAACAATCTGACGACAGTTTCTATTTAACAGTTTTCTTTCTGTGATAAATTGTGTCATTCTGGCTTCTGTTGGCAGATTGTTGTGTTCGAGAGATGTTTTAACTTTTAAACAGCAGAAACTTTGACCTGTTTTTTGTGAAGCTCACCTGGAAACAATACAGCACTTTGAACTAAAAGTCAGTTAGTGAAACATTACAGCTGCAAACATCTGCAGCAGAGAGACATCTGCATCAGGAAACAGCTGTAAAACGCTGCAGAGCTGTCAGAGACTCCTGAAGAAGATCTTTCTAATGTCCTGAACCGAGACAGACAGCAGCTGCACATATCTCACCTGCAGATGGTCCACGGCTCGTCTGCACGGGAACATGTGTTACACTCCAGGAGGACTCACAACAAAGACACAAAATGATCAAATCAAGACACAAAAATGACCAGAAAAAGACTTGAAAGACACAAAAAGGCAAAAAAGTCACAAAAAATGACCAAAAAACACAAAAAAGCCAGAAAATTAGTAAAAAAAAAGACACAAAATTACCAAAAAAAAGACACACAATTACCAAACCCCCCCAAAAAGACACAAAAAATGACAAAAAAAAAGACACAAAATTACCAAAAAGAGATGTGAAAGACACAAAATTACAAAAAAATGACACAAAATTACAAAAAACTTAAAAGACAAAAAAAAGAAAACAAAAAAGACACAAAATCACCAAAACCCCCCACAAAGACACAAAAAGACAAAAAAGTCACAAAATGACCAGAAAAAGACATAAAAGACACAAAAAGATGTAAAAGACAAAAAACACAAAAATGACCAAGAAAACACACAAAAAACACACAAAATTACCAAAAAATGACACAAAATTACAAAAGACTTAAAAGACAAAAAAAAGAAAACAAAAAAGACACAAAATCACCAAAACCCCCCACAAAGACACAAAAAGACAAAAAAGTCACAAAATGACCAGAAAAAGACATAAAAGACACAAAAAGATGTAAAAGACAAAAAACACAAAAATGACCAAGAAAACACACAAAAAACACACAAAATTACCAAAAAATGACACAAAACCCCCACAAAAAGACACAAAAGACAAAAAAGCCACAAAATTACCACAAAAAGACATAAAAGACACAAAAAGACCAAAAACCCCTCAAATTATCAGCAGGCAGATATGTCAGCTGCAGATGGTCGACAACTCGTCTCCTCAGGAACACGTGTTACACTCCAGGAGGCCAAGAACAGGCACTTAAAGGTGTGTGTGTGTGTGTGTGTGTGTGTGTGTGCAGGTGGAGATGGAGCAGCAGCTGCAGGCGGAGCGTGAGGAGGAGGCGTCCCGGCAGACGGTCCTGGAGCAGGAGAGGAGGGACCGGGAGCTGGCGCTGAGGATCGCTCAGAGCGAGTCGGAGCTCATCCCCGACGACGTGCAGAACGACGGCCTGCGCAGGTAAACACCACGTCACCACGGCAACACGTCACCACACGTCACCACGGTAACACGGTCTGATGGCTGAGTGTAGATCCAGTTTGATACACAACAGAAGTGTTTCCAGAGGACACTTAAAAGTGATGCACACGTCTGGACACGCTTGTGATATTATCATGTAATTTCGATCATAGCGTGCTAACGCTAGCACGATATCGATCGGCCGCTAACGTTAGCACGCTATGATCGAAATAATACAATAATCCGATCGATAGTGTACAAACGTTAGCGGCCGATCGATAGCGTGCTAACTTTAACGGCTGATCGATATCGTGCTAACGTTAGCGGCCGATCAATACACGCCAACGTTAGCGGCCGATCAATAGCGCCCCAACGTTAGTGGCCGTTCGATAGCGTGCCAACGTTAGCGGTCGATCGCTAGCATGTTATCGTTAACGGCTGATCGATAGCGTACTAACTTTAGTGGCCGATCGATAGCCTGCTAACGTTTGCGGCCAATCGATATCGTGCTAATGTTAGCGGCCGATCAATAGCATGCTAACTTTAGCTGCCGATCGATAGCATGCTAACATTAATGGCTGATCGATAGCATGTTAACGTTAACGGCTGATCGATAGCGTGCTATTTTTCAGAACTAGGTGTTAAAATAGTTTTAATTTGTGTGTTTGGAGCTTTAATAGCCTCATTTTAAAAGCCTGAAAAGCAGAAAAGTGGATTATTTTCAGAGACGATTTTAAACTCAGACCTTGATGAGCTCATTGAGACATGAAGAGATGTTTGATTCTCCTCAGTCCAGTTAATAATCACACACTGATGATGAAGATGAGAACATCAGGAGGTAATCTGTGCAGAGTGACGGTTCAGACTGATTATTGATCAGGAAGCTCAGCTGATCGAAACACGCTGAATGTTTTATGAGCCAGAAGGTGATCAAAGTGTGGATTTAATGCATCAAAGCTCTCTGCTGCCAGTCTGACCTTTCTGTTGGACTCTTTGCTCCTGGAGCTTCTTCCTGGAGAACCTTGAAGGACCCAACAGGTCCTGGAGAACCTTGAACCGGTCCTGGAGAACCTTAAACCGGTCCTTGAGAATGTATTTTTAACCATTTTCTTCTTCTTCTTCTGTTTTTTTCTTTGTTTTCTCTCCTCCCAGTAACGGCTCCTCAGTTCCATCGTCCCCAGAGCGAGCAGCGTAAGACCCGCCCACTTAACCCTTTAATTTAACCCCCCTCAATACCCCCCTCCCCCTTTGACCTCTGACCTTTTGAAACCGTAACAACCCTGCATGCTGTAACAATCTGCCAGCGAGCACCGCCCCTCTAACTGGCTCCACTTTAATACAACGCACCTCTTTTTAATTTCACCTTTTTTTATTTCAACCAGAATAACTTTTATTGTCCACGTCCGTTAGAAATAATAATCAGCACCAGTTTTTATTGTTGCACCAGCTGATTATTGTCCCTGTTGATCAGACTGAAGAGTCTTTTGGTGTAAAAAGAACAAATGAGTCAGTGTTACTTATAGAAAAGAGTGGGAGGAACCTTTAGAGCCTCTCTGCTCTCTATGCATAGCTCTCTCTTATTATTATATATTATTAGGATTATTATTAGCTCCTTAAAGAAGATTCTGCAGGAAAAGTGTCACAATGCACAATGTGAATCTGCACAAATTATATTTAATGCATCAGACAATAACACATTAAGTTGTTCATAATGTGCAATGCAGAACATGATGAGCAGATCTTAAAAAACACTTTTAACAAAAATAAGTATTGTAAAGTATTTATTTTTTATTTAAAATGTATTTTAAAACAATAAAAATAAATAATAATTTTTATTTATTTTATTTGTTACTGCTTTTATGTAAGTGATGTTCAATAAAAGTTAATATTAAAAATAATAAATATGAAAATAGAACACATTAAAACGAGGTCAATTAGACAATTTAATTAGACAATAAAAAGTCAGAAAATTATAAATATGTCAGTGAAAGTAGAAAAAATAGGAGAAAATTAGTTTAAATACCTACATTAATGAATAATTATAATAATAATATTAATACACTTTAAAGACTGCATTTTTGTATATGTGATGTAGCTCAAGTGAGGTTCTCTACAATAAAAAATAAAAATAGAAAACAATTAAACAAGAGTAAATAGACAATAGATAATAAAAATACATTAGATGATAAAATATATATTAGGGAAAGTAGAAAAAACTGAGAACATTATGAATATTAAAAAAGGATGAAAATAGTAATAAATAAATTAATATATAAGTAAAAGTAGAAAAAAACAACCAATTGAGAGGAAAAAAAAATGTTAAAATCAATAAATGCATAATAATAATAATAATAATAATAATAATGCACTTTATTCATAGACCACTTTTTATACAAGATATGTAGCTCAAAGAGCTCTACAGTAAAAAATACAGTAGATGATAAAATATATGAGTGAAAGTAGAAGAAAACAGAATAAAATAATAATCAAGAAAATACATTTTATTTAAATAAATAAATAATAATAATACATTTTATTTATAAACTTTAAAGTTTTTTGCTCCACAATAACAAAATATAAAATATATATAATAATATATATAAAATACAGAAATAAAGAAACAATTAAGAGAAATAAAGAAAAAAAATAAAAAATAATAATAATAAAATAATTAATAAAAATAAATAAGAATAATAATCACGCAACCCTTATTCCAAAAAAAGTTGAGACACTGGACAAAACAAACAAAAACAGAATATATCAATATCAAATTCATGCTGTATATTGACAATTTTGAACATTAAATATTCTTAAAATATTGCATCCTGTTACGTTTAATTTTTAAACAACGTCTCAACTTTCTGTAATCAAAGTTGTGAGAAGTAGAAAGTGCATTAATTGAAAGTCAAACTAAGTAAATATGTTCTCAGTTTTTAGTATTTTTATAATAAGAGCTAATCTTCTTGTGCATAGAACCATGAAATCTTTGATAGTTGTCTTTATTAATCTGGAGGTGAGGTGAATATTCCTTCAGGTTGATGAGACTCTGGGAGGAATCACCTCTCGTCTCCTGGTTGATTCATTCTGTCGCTGCGTCTCGTAACGTTCTAATCTTCTGTTTGCAGCTCTGTTGGAACCGCAGCACTCAAGGGTTTGACCATGTAGGTTCCACACACACACACACCTGCAGGAACACCGTAGATACATCAGTCTGTTAGAGTCGTAGTCTGGTTACCCCCGAGGTGTTACAGCAGGCTCTCACACTCACACTACCTGGAGGCCACTGGAGGCAGCATCAACATGACCAACAAAAGACACAAAATGACCAAAAAGAGACACAAAATGATAAAAAATAAAAAAAAAGACACAAAGTTATTTAAAAAAGACAAAATTACCCCAAAAAGACACAAAATTACCCAAAAAAGAGACAAAATTATTAAAATAAAGACACAATTATTTGAAAAAAGACTAAATGACCCAAAAAAGACACAAAATGATTAAAATAAAGACACAAAATTATTTTAAAAAGACAAAATGACCCCAAAAAGACACAAAATGACACAAAAAAGACACAAAATGGCAGAAAAAAGACATACAATTATTTTAAAAAGACACACATTTATTAATAAAGACACAACATTTTCAAAAAAGACACAAAATTACTAAAAAAAGACACAATTATAAAAAAGACACAAAATGATAAAGAAAGACACAAAATTATTTAAAAAAGACACAAAACTACAAAAAAAGACAAAAAATTACCAAAAAAAGACACAAAATTACTATAAAAGACAAAATTATTTAGAAAAAAAACAAAATTATTAAAAAAGACTCAAAATGTATTTTAAAAAGACACAAAATTACCCCAAAAAGACACAAAACTACCAAAAAAGACACAACATTATTAAAAAAAGACACACAATTATTTTAAAAATACACAAAATTACAAAAAAATACACAAAATTACTAAAAAATACACAAAATTACAAAAAAGACACAGAATTATTAAAAAAAAGACACAAAATTACAAAAAAAGACGCAAAATTATTAAAAAAGACACAAAATTACTAAAAGAGACGCAAAATTACTTAAAAAAGACGCACTTTTTTTTTAAAAAAGACACAAAATCATTTAAAGAAGACACGAAATGACCAAAAACAGTAATTAAAGGGATCTTCCACACACAACACGGTAAAGTGCCATTCATATAAAACTCACATTAAACTTTCATATCAAGGTGGGGGCCACAAAATATCATCACAAGGGCCACAATCGGCCCGCGGGCCGCCAGTTTGAGACCCCTGTGTTACAGTCCTGGTGCAGCGCCGGTCGGCCCCCCCAGCCCCCCCTGCAGCGCCCCCTGCAGCATGCTGCAGCAGTAGATCTGATGCTTCGTGTCATGAGTCAGCTGCTGGAGTGGACACATTACACACACACACACACACACACACACACACACACACACACACACACACACATTACACACACACACACACACACACACACACACACACACACACATTACACACACACTCATCACACACACTCACACACACTCACACACACTCATCACACACACTCACACACACACTCACACACACTCACACACACTCATCACACACACTCACACACACTCGTCACACACTGAGAGGCTGCTGGAGTAGCACTTTACACACCAGCTGCTTCCAGTCTGCAGCACAAATATTTCCTTTTTTTATTCTCATCCGAAAAACTGCAAAACAAGACTTGTGTTAGGAAACAAGAGCACGAAGCAACAGAGGGAAGAATGTATTAAACATATGAGTAAATATAACATATTAGTGTCTTAGTGCCCAAAGAAACAAGCACAGAAGGGTTCTGAATCACGTATATTTACTTTAAAATGTCACCAAAAAATTAATCGTTTATTGTAGAAATAAATTGTAAAAACAGGCGTTATTATTGTAATTTGATCTTCTGACAGACTTTGACCGCTTCATCAGTTACCAAAGTTTGGTCACGTGACAAATATTCACTGAGAATCTGTTTACACAGAGCAGAGGGGAGAGGACAGGAGAGAGGCTGTTTACACAGAGCTGAGAGGAGAGGACAGGAGAGAGGCTGTTTACACAGAGCTGAGAGGAGAGGACAGGAGAGGCTGTTTACACAGAGCAGAGAGGAGAGGACAGGAGAGGCTGTTTACACAGAGCTGAGAGGAGAGGACAGGAGAGGCTGTTTACACAGAGCAGAGAGGAGAGGACAGGAGAGGCTGTTTACACAGAGCAGAGAGGAGAGGACAGGAGAGGCTGTTTACACAGAGCAGAGAGGAGAGGACAGGAGAGGCTGTTTACACAGAGCAGAGAGGAGAGGACAGGAGAGGCTGTTTACACAGAGCAGAGAGGAGAGGACAGGAGAGGCTGTTTACACAGACTAGAGAGGAGAGGACAGAAAACATGAGTCTGAGTCGATACATTGTTTTTTGGGGGAAAATCCTGCATATTATACCTTTAAGACTCCGTTTTCAACCTTTATTCTTGTCTGGTTGAAGTGAAGTTTGAAAAAAGCAGCTTAAACCTGCATTCTTTCTAATGGCCAGCAGGGGGCGACTATAGGAGTCAATGAGGAAGTTACTCTACTTTAACTTGATTTTCTGACCCCAGTAAACATTCTCATAATGACTTTATGGTCTCAGTCTTTACTTTAGAACCTGATGCAGCTCTCCTCCTCCTGGTTTCCTTTTTGTTTTCCCGTCGCTGGTTTTAAAATGCCTCATTACAAATATCACAGCGGTATTTATGATATTTCCTTCTTGTAAACAGACTGAAGATATAAAAGTTAAAGAGTCCTCCGGTGATGCTGCCAGCTGCAGGAACATCCTCACATATAAAACTGTAAATACAGATACTAATAAGATATTCTGAGAAAATCCTCAGACATTTAAAAGAAACAACACACACACACTTCTACATTTTATTATATTTCATCTTCCTTTTTCTCTCCTTTCATCCCTTTTCTTCCCCTGCTTCTCAACCCACATAGAAACTCCTCTAGCTGCTCTTTATTAGTTTACTTTAATATGTTTTTGGAGGAAATGTAATTATTATTACTGCATTTTTTTTCTTTCCAGACATTAACTAACTACTTTAACTCACAAGTTTATTTTTAATTTCTTGTTGTTTCTATTTAAAATGTTGTTTCACATGTTTTTTATTGTGATGCAACATTTTTAAAGATAATAAGACATAATGTTGCTTTTTAATGTAAGAAATCATGATGCCAGAATATCATAAGAACACACAAAACTGCAACTTTTATTATTATAACAAATTTTATTTAAAAAAAAAATGTATATAAACTTATAATTAATTCATTTATAATAATAGTAATTGTTTTTCTTAATTTATTTAAATTTTTAAAGTTTGTAAATTATGAACCACAATAATAATAATAATGATCTTAATAATGATAATAATAATAATAATAATGATCTTAATAATGATAATGATAATAATAATAATAAAATAGTAATAGTAATAATAATAATGTTAATAATAATAATAATAATGATAATAATAATAATAATAATAATAATAATAATAATAATGTTAATAATAATGGTAATACTAATAATAATAACAACAATAATACTTGCATTACTTCACCTGTGAAAAGTTGTTTATATTATCATTATTATTATGGAAATTTATGATTATAATTTGAATTTTCATATGATTTTCGATTGTTTAAAATGATTAAAATGTTTTTTTAAAAATTAGTTTCCTCAAGATAATATTACAGGAAAGTTTTTTTTTTTATATTTACGTAAATTTAATCCTTTTAATTAGTTTACAGATTCCTTTAATTTTTTGGTGGAATTACATTTTTCTCCAAATAATAAATTAAATTTCTATGAGCTGCTTCATGGCAAAAACATTCTCCTTTTCTTTATTTTCCCATTTTTCTCCTCCTTCACCCTTATTTTTAGAAGTATTAATGTGTATTATTGTTTATATTTGATTGTAAAAACAAACAAACAAACAAACGTCCAGCTCCACTAACCTTCACACCGTCTGACACCGTGATGCTTTTTAGGGAAGAAATGGCGAAGGAAATGACAGAACTTCTGGCTCGGTGGGTAGAAAACGCTCCGTCTCAGACTCAATCAGTCGATCAATGACTCACTGATCAGAACATGACGAGGCAGAAAAATCCTCATCAACAGATGATTTTATTGATTATTGATCACCAGAATCTGACTGATTTAAAGGGTTAATTCCCTCAGAAACGTTTAATGTTCACTGCAGGTTTTTGATCGTTTTTCCTGTTTGTTTTGAATCTTTTTCACACTTTTTCTTTAATGATTATATTTCATAAAAACCCTCTGAACTCCAGCTGGATGGAAAAGTAGGTTTTTTTCTTTAAAAGATCGCCAAAAATACACCTTTTATCTCTGGAAGAACCTGTAAAAATGGCTTTATCGTCAGAGTTTCGACTTTCCGACGGTCCTTGAACGCATCATCTGTTACGTTGTTAAGTTTATGTTATAAAAATTGAACAAAACTTTTGTTAAAATGTTGATATTAGTGTCAGAATGTCTTTATTTTACACAGAGGAGAGGACAGGAGAGGACAGGAGAGGCTGGAAACATGACGATACTGAGTGTTTATATATACATTTAAAAATAATAATTTATCCAATAATTATTATAGTTTTGTATAATAATTTTATTTATCTTTTTTTTAATTATATCATTATAACTGTGTTATTCTACACAAAGACATTTTTAATACTTTTTTTATTACAGTAATGTACAGTGAAACTAATTCAAATGTAATATGGTCAACATGTTAATATTAAATATTATTAATTATTTACTTCAACACTGATCAATAATCATAACAGGAAGGTTTTTGGTCTAAATTCCATTTTATTCCCATTAAAAAAATTAAAAATGATCAGAGAAATTCAACTTTTTTTCTGGTTTCTCTCATTCTAACTGTTTGCTTTTTCATGTTGGGGAAAAAAGAAACATTTCCAGAAATAAAGTAGTAAAGATTTTCATTTTTTCATCTTTTTTTTAATGATATCAATATATATATATCGATATAGATAAAGATAGGTCATTTTATATATTTTTGTTAATTTTGTGTCTTTTTTCTTAATTTTTTGTCTTTTCTTGCTCATTTTACATCTTTTTTGGACACATTTGTGGGCCCTTGGAAAAGTATTTATATACAAATTCCATTTTATTCCAATTTTTCAAAAATAATTTATCAGTGAAATTCAACTTTTTTTTCTTTTTTTTCAGATTACTTTCATCAATTTTTTTGGTCATTTAAAAAAAATTTTTTTTTTGTTAATTTTTTGTCTTTTTTTGCTCATTTTACATCTTTTTTGGACACATTTGTGACATTTGTGGGCCCCTGTAAAAGTGATTATATACAAATTCCAATTTTTCAATAATAATTTATCAGAGAAATTTAACTTTTTTTTCTGGTTTCTGTCATTCTGTTATTCCGCACAGATTCCACAGAGCTGCAGGATTTAGAGATTATAGAGATATAATATATTGTAGTAAAACACAAGAACAACAACAACAACAAACATGTTGTTGTTGTTCAGAGGGTTGAGGTTGATCAGTAAACAACGATGCGTGTCAGTAGTTTGGTTCTCTGGTTCCTAGTGGACCTGTTGAAACGTGTCACTAAGCATCGAGTCGTGTTAGCAGGTTTATCAGAGCTTCTCCTGCTCATCAGGAGACTTAAATAGATCTTTGTAACAACTCTTAAAGACATTAAAGTGTTTCTTCTCCTGCTGCTGCTGCAGTGAATGAACCTCCTCCTCCTCCTGCTCCTCCTCCTCCTCCGTCCTCCTTTCACTACTCCTCACACACACACACACACAGTGACAGCACCAGGAGCAGAAGGTGCCGGCAGCCGGCAGCCGCTCAGCTGCTGCCAGGAGCTGCCGTGTGCCGCTCGGTAACCCCGGTAACCCCGGTACAGCCGCTCCGGGGCCCGGGCCAGCTCCCATAGACAGCTATGAGAGCACAGAGCCAAACCAATAGGATTAGAGCAGCAGCAGGCCCCGCCTCCAACTTCCCGCTGTTCTAAAAAGGGAAAATCCCGTTCAGGGATTAATCAGCTGGAGGCCTCCAACACTCCTTTATAGTTCAGAGATCGACTCCTCTACTCCTCCAGAGACTCCTCTGCTCCTCCAGAGACTCCTCTGCTCCTCCTGAGACTCCTCTGCTCCTCCTGGAGACTGGAGCAGCATGCACTTTACTGATCTCAGCCTCTGAACTTCTTCTTTCTCTTCCCTTTTAACTACAAGCTGCTAATCTGACACCTGCAGACACCTGAGAGGCTCAAAAGGGAGAAAAATAATCTGTTTTCTGAGTCTGATCTGAACTCTCTCTTTGTGTTTATGACTTAAGAAAAAAGGTTTTACCAGGATAATCTTTCTAAATAACTTGTTTATTTTTTAATCTGTGCAACAGGTGGAAAAAAGAGTGAAATTATTAAAATATTGGCAATTATCATAAGTGAAGTATTGCACTTTTTTCACCTGCCAAAGCTTTTTTTCCACCTGTTTTTAATTTTTAATTATTATTATTTATTGTTATTATGCAGTAAAAGCAGAAACACAACAACAAAAGAGAAGAGGCTACTTATGCAGATCTCACTAGAGAAACTAACCTCAATAAATATTTTAAATTAGTATTAAAGTATTGTATAAACACAGAAATGTTTGTGTTTATAAATTATGAATGTGAGAAAAAAAGGACACCTTTTTCTCCTGTTTATCACCTATTTGGGAATGAAGTAACTTTTTTTTCACCAGTTTTCATAAATGGAAAAAAGCTACTTAGAAAACTTTTTTTATTACATTTTTTATTGGATTTTTTTTACTACAATAAAAGCAAATATGCAACAACAAAATAAAAAAAGCTAGTGCAAAATAAAACTAAATAAACAGGCGAGTGAATAGAGTGAATCTCACCTCAATAAACATTGTTCGGAAATACAAAAATCATGCAAACCACAAAAATAAACAGTAAATACAATAAGAAAAAATCGTGAAGTTAGAAAAATCATCCATTTTTTCACCTGATCTTTTAGTAAAAATTTGCCATTTTTTCCGGTTTACTGCACTCTACTGCACAGACATACAGCCGGCTGAAAATCTTGTGAGGAAAAAGGTTTTGCCAGAATAATCTTTCTAAATTCCTTATTTTTTTTTATCTGTGCAACATATGGAAAAAAAGTTAAAGTATTTCACTTTTTAATTTTTTATTTACCTTGACATTTTGTCACGTGCCAAAACTAAAAAGTAACTTTTCTTTACCAGTTTTTATTATTAAGGTTTTTTTTTTATTTTTTTATCTGGAACAACCGGAACAATTTGAAAGTATTGCACTTAGAAAAAAGATCCTGACACATTTTTTTTTAACCTGCAAAAGCAATATTTTTTTTTTATCCAACAGTTTTATTACATTTTTTATTGTTTTTTTCCCCAATAAAAAAAACAATAAAAGCAAAAACTCAACAAAATAAAAGTAGCTAGTTGTGCAAAAGAAAACCAAATAAACAGAAGCTTATAGAGTGAATCTCACCTCAATAAACGTAATTAACAATTATAAAAGTCATGCAAACCACATAAATAAACACAGATAGAAAAAAAAATTGGGAATTAAGAAAAATCTACCTTTTTTCACCTGATTTTCTAGTAAAAAGTTGCAATTTTTTCCTGTTTACTGCACTCTACTACACAGACATAGAGCCGGATGAACATCTTTAAGTCTTTAAGTCATAAACATAAAAGAGAAGCTTCAGAAAACAGATTTCCAGATATTTTTCTGTCTCACTCGTCTCTCAGAGCTGCTGCAGATTCCCCTCTTGTTCCTCGCTTTCACCTAAACTTCTGCAACGAACCTGCAGCTGCAACAAACTGCTGATATCAAATCTGTTGTTGTAATCTGTGATTCTTGTTCCTGTTACTGTGATGACTGTAGGTGGGTGGAGTTTACTGCAAAAAGTTACTAATTGTTGCATTTAAATTATATTTATTGGACTCATTTGGCTTCATTGGAGTCATTTATTATTATTATAATTATGTGCTTCAGTTTAAACTCCACCCGTCTTCTTCTTTATGAGTAAATCCTTTTCGACCCCGTCCAGATTGAAGCTTGACCCCGTCCTCTTCCCGTACCTGCAGCCGGTTTTTCCCCACAATGCATTGCTGTTTTGCTGTCTGTTGCTGACTGGCTGCGTCCCTCTTGTCTTGTTCCCCGTCAGAGGTCCACAGGTTCAGGCCTCCAAGGCTGCAGCCGGAGCCAAGAAGTACGAGCTGAGCAAGTGGAAGTACGCCGAGCTGAGAGACGCCATTAATACCTCATGTGGTGAGTTTTATTTATTTTAATCGTTTTAGCCTAAAATTTATCCCGAAAAAGAGTTTTGAGGTTCTCTTGAAAGTGCCTCAATTTATACGTTTTTACATTGCTGTTTAGTTGCTGAAACAAGTCTGGAGATCAGTTTGTTATATCTGTGTGTTCCAGAGAGATTTTTGACAGATTTAGAAGAAAATTTTACATATTTTCATGGTCCCCTGAGGTTGAGCGTAAAGTTTTTCTGGATTCGAGCACCACCATCAAGCCAAAATTCCCCCAGGACAAAAAACTTCATTCACAACAAATCATCTCAAACTAATAGTCACATTTCTATTACATTTTGGGGGCATTTTCATGGTCCCTGGAGGATAATCTTAAATAAATGGCTTCAATTAAACACTGACATTTAGTCAAAAATCTTCCCTCGGCAAATACTTCAGTCGACAACAAAGTGTGTCAAGGTCACTGCTACATTTCTGTTAAATTTCCAATAAGTATTCATGGTCCCCAGAGGTTGATCTTAAATATTTTTTCTGTATTCGAGCACCACCATCAAGCCAAAATTCCCCCAGGACAAATACTTTTATCCACAATAAACCATCTCAGACTCAGAGATATATTTCTTTTGAAATTATAATAAGTATTCATGGTCCCCAGAGGTTGATCTTAAGCAATTTGCTTCATTTAAGTACTACAAGCCAGTCAAAAATGTTCCCTTGGCAAAGTCAACAACGAAGTGTGTCAAGCTCACATATACATTTCTATTCAATGTTTTTTGTATTCATGGTCTCCAGGGGATGATCTTAAAGTTTTTCTGTAAATTCAAGCACCAACATCAAGCCAAAATCCCCAAAATGTTCCCTTGGCAAATATTTCAGTCCAAATCAAAGTATGAAAAGCCATATTTATTTTTAAATTGAGTAGTCATGGTCTCCAGAGGATGATTTTAAATAGTTTTTCTTTGTTCCCCACAACAAATACTTTAATAAATGACAAACTATCTCAAACAAAAAAAAATGTCCCAAAAACATACAAAATGACCAAAAAATGCACAAAATTACAGAAAAAGATACAAAATTACCAGAAAATGACATAAAATACCCCCAAAAAGTGACAAATTGACAAAATAAGACACAAAATTAGCTTCAAACTAACAACTAAACAGCCATGAAACTTATTAATCATGTTCCAGCTCCACAGAGGATGAACCAGTTGGATTTTTACTTTGCAACAGCTGTGTTTTCATCCTCTCACTGTCAGGTAATAAAATAAAAACGGTGTAAATAAAGTTAGAGTGTAGTGGATAGTTTCTCTCTCTCCACTTACTGTGAAGTGAGTGAACTCTATGACCACTTCTGTTCTGGTGGGAGTGAATGAATCAGTGGACAACAACAGAAACTCATCCTGATGAAACCTCGACCAACCGCTGTATCACTCTAGTCAAACACAGTGAGACACCAGATCAGATACTGAACCTTCACACGCACATTTAGAGTCAATCAGGGTTGTTTTAACACAGATTATTAGTGAAGAAGACGAGAAAATCCTCCATTTATCTTCTGTTTCTGCACGTAATAAATAATATAATAATAAAAACATAACGTGTTTAACCTGCCGGGGTCACCTGACCTCATGCACGCTGCAGGAAGTTCACAATTCTGCTGAAAATCCTGAAAAAATACTTTAGATGAATATATACAAGGTCAGGTTGGTGAAAAATATTTAGACACATTTGGACCAAGTTGCGATAAAAACGGCAAAAAACATTTTGCAGAAAGAAAAGCATGATAAAAAGAATTACAAAAAAATCTAAATTAGGTTTATGAATTCATCCCTTTTATTGAGGGAAAACTGTTGAATGTGAAATTAAATAAAAAGTAGAAAAAAGTAATTTGAGTGTGTGTACATACATGCATAAACAGATACATTTATTTTTCCTTATTTTTTAATCTTACATTTTAATGTTTATATTTTCTTATTTTATAGTATTTTCTTCTATTTTTTTTAATTAACACTACGTGAAGCAAAAAGAAAAGAAAGAAGAAAGGAAAAACATGAAAAAAAGAATCAATACGAGACACAAAATTACAGAAACGACACAAGATGACAAAAAAGACGCAAAATTAAAAAAAGACACAAAATGACAAAAAGACACAAAATTACAAAAAAGACACAAAATGACAGAAAATAAACAAAATGACAAAAAATAAATAAAATGATCAAAAAAAGTCAAAATTCAAAAAGACACAATAACAAAAAAAATAAACAAAATGACTAAAAAAGACAAAATAAAAAAAAAACAACCCATAAAATTCCCAAAAAACATACAAATTGACAGCAAAAAAAGGCATCGTGATGACAGCTACATTTAAAGTAGATGACGGCCTCAGTGAGTCATGCAGGATTGTTCTAGCAACAGATTATTGGTGATCTCCACACTCAAGAGGTGAAAGATCAGCCTGATAATAAAAACCAAACACTCCTTCCTCCTCGGGCCGATTATGACTCAATGATGGAGGAAAAGAGGCGAGCCAGGAGGAGAAAATCCTCCACTGATCTCCTGTTTTCTGCTCATATTATTGTGTTTAACCTGCCAGCTCACCTGTCCTCCTGCTGCACGCTGCAGGGAGCGTGAAGGACGAGGACAGAAGGGCGCCGGCCCCCGGCGGCGGCGGCGGCGGCGGCCCATAAAGCGTTCTGCAGGGCGAGCTGCACACATAAACACTCAGAGAGAGAGAGAGAGAGAGAGAGAGAGAGAGAGAGAGAGTGTTCGCCTCGCCTCCCAGACGGAGACGACAGTGAATACTGATGTATCATGATGATGATCTGCAGAATAACGGAGCGAGAGGCGAGGGGGATAATCTGAGAAAATTACTAAAGGAAAGACACAAAATTACTAAAAACAGAGACAAAATTGCCCAAAAAGAGACAATCGCTACATGGTGCAAAAAGAAAAGAAAGAAGAAAGAAAAATAAATAAATAAATTCCAGAAACAAAAAGACACAAATTTATGAAAAAAAACACAAAATGACCAAAAAAGAGACAAAATGACCAAAAAGACCTAAAATGACAAAATAAAGATACACATTGACCAAAAAGAGACATTCAATGACGAAAAAAGACACAAAATTACAAAAGGAAAGACACAAAATGACCAAAAAAAGACATAAAATGATAAAAACAAGACATAAAATTACCAAAAAAAGAGACAAAATGATCATAAAAAGAGACTGAATGACCAAAAAAGAGACAAAATTACCCAAGAATACCTAAAATGACAAAATAAAGATACAAAATGACCAAAAAAGAGACGGAATGACCAAAAAAGATCTAAAATGACAAAATAAAAATACACAATGACCAAAAAGAGACATTCAATGACAAAAACAGACACAAAATTACCAAAAAAAGATACAAAATTACCAAAAAAAGACACAAAATTACCCCAAAAGACACAAAATTACAAAATAAAGATAAAAAAATGACCAAAAAAGACACAAAATGACCAAAAAAAGAGAAGGAATGACCAAAAAAGACCTAAAATGACAAAGTAAAGATACAAAATGACCAAAAAGAGACATTCAATGACCAAAAAAAGTCACAAAATTACAAAAGGATGGCAAGGGCCACGTCCCACTTCGTTCTGCAGGTTTTTTATCTCTGCAGGCTGACTGAAGTTGTGTTTCTGCCTCTAAGTGTTCCAGGTTACGGAGCTCTTAGTGAGCATTCAGCCTCTCGTTGCTCCGACACACAGACTGGATGTTTTAAAGTCATTTATCTGAATCATCCAGATGAAACGTCCTCTTAATGCTGCCGCAGGCTGCTTCTTTTGTCAGTCCGTCCCTGTGAGAGTATTGATTTAGTGGTTAAGGTGTTAATGAACAGTGTGGCAGTTTGGAGAGGAAATGAGCAAGAAGTCAATATAAATCTGCTGCTTTTAATTGTGAGGTTTAACATTAACAAACCTGCAACGAGCCGTTCCAGAGTGGTTTTAACATTCTCCTCTCTGTGTCCTTGTGTTTCACTGCAATATATTTATATATATATATAGATATATATCTGTGGATTCAGCACAATCAGAACAACTCAAACAGTCTTTGTGCAGAATAACCCAGTTAGAATGACAGAAATAAAATAAAAAAAGTTGAATTTCTTTGATAAATTACTTTTTTAAAATTGGAATAAAATGGAATTTATATATAAACACATGCATACAAACCAAATGCCCACGAGTGTCACAAATGTGACCAAAAAAAGACGTTGGATTAGCAAAAAAGACACAAATGAATCAATAAAAGACACAAAACGACCAAAAAAGATCTAAAATTACTAAAAAAAAGTCTCAAATTTACAAAATAAAAACACACAATTACAAAAAAGGCACAAAATTACAAAAAATAGAAAATTGACAAAAAAAGGCAAAAATGATCAAAAGATACAAATTAACAAAAAAACACAAAATTAACAAAAAATTATCTAAGATGAGCAAAAAGTCGCAAATTGACAAAAAAAGACACCAAAAAAGGACACAAAATTACCAAATTAAGACAAAAAACTACCCAAAAAGATCTAAATTGACAAAAAAAAAACACAAAATGACTAAAATAAGATCTAAAATGACAAAAAGGAACAAATTGACAAAAAAAGACAGAAAAGACCAAAAAAGGACACAAAATTAACAAAAAAGGGACAAAATTACAATGACAAAAAATAAGATCTAAAATGACTGAAAAAGACACAAAATGCCCCCCAAAAATACACAAAATTACCCAAAATGATCTAAAATGACAAACAAAAAAAGTCACAAATTGACAAAAAAAGACACAAAATGACCAAAGAGACATCTCCACAGGAGTTGCTGGTCTTCCTCTGTCTTAATCTGTTCAATTGTTTATTTATTTGTGTGACTTTGGTTAATCCAAACTAAATAACACAAACAAGCAAACGGACCAATCAGGAGCAGCAGCTCACAGTAACAGTATCTGTCACAAACAGAAAGGTTGTTAAAGGTCTGACAGGAGAAAGAGTACGTTAGTGATATTTACTTTACTTTTACTAGGGACCACAAGTGTTACAAATGTGACCAAAAAAAAGACGTAAAATGAGACACAAAATTACCAAAAATAGATCTAATATGACCAAAAAAGACACAAAATTACAAAAAGAAGATCTAAAATTACCAAAATAGTCACAAATGAACAAAAAAAAGACACAAAATTACCAAAAATGTCAAATGAAAGATGTAAAATGAAAGAGTGTTTCTTGTTTCTTGGTGCAGACTAACAGGTACGTTGTTTTTTTCAGAGTATTCTGACACAGACACAAACGTCTGTGTCAGAAAGTCGCAAATTGACAAAAAAAGACAGAAAAGACTAAAAAGGACACAAAACTGCAAAAATGACACAAAAAGACAAAAAGAAATCTAAAATCACCAATAAAAGATCTAAAAAGACCGAAAAAGACACAAAATTACCAAAATAAGACAAAAAATGACAAAAATATACACAAAATTACCAAAATAAGACAAAAAAATGACAAAAATATACACAAAATTACCAAAATAAGACAAAAAATGACAAAAATATACAAAAAATTACCAAAATAAGACAAAAAATGACAAAAATATACACAAAATTACCAAAATAAGACAAAAAAATGACAAAAATATACACAAAATTACCAAAATAAGACAAAAAATGACAAAAATATACACAAAATTACCCAAAAAAGATCTAAAATGACAAAAAAAAAAGTTACAAATTGACAAAAAAAAGGCACACAATGACCAAAGAGACATCAACACAGGAGTTGCTGGTCTTAATCTGTTTAATTGTTAGTTATTTGTGTGACTTCAGAGTATTTTGTCACAAACAGAAACATTGTTAAAGGTTTGACAGGAGACTAACAGGTCGTTAGTGATATTTAATGAGAGTAAAGCGTGTTTTATTATTGTTCCCGTGTGCAGACATCGAGCTGCTGGCGGCCTGCAGGGAGGAGTTCCACCGCCGGCTGAAGGTTTATCACGCCTGGAAGTCAAAGAACAAGAAGAGGAACACGGAGACGGAGCAGCGGGCGCCAAAGTCCGTCACCGACTACGGTAAACACGCCACCACGCTCTGACTCTACTGTTAGTCACGGGTTATTATCCATTCAGGAAGCACAGAAACAGAAGGTTTTATTACCGTATTTAATAAACATTTATTTGATATTTTTCTGCTTTTCCAAAAGTGGGATTCTGTTTCTCAAACAAATATTAATACTATAATTCTCTACAGTTCCTGTTGAGACACTTGGCATATTTACGACTTTTAAAAACTCAATTTTTGTTAATTTTTTACATTTTTATTTCTCATGTCCACAGTTCAGCTTGAGAATCCTCAAAACAGTCTCCAAAGATTTATAACTACATAAAGCAAAAAGAAAAGTCAGAAGAAAGTACAAAAATTACAAAAATATATAAATTAGGTGTATTAATATATATTCCTTTTAAACTGTTAAAATAAGAAAAACAAATTAAAAACCTTTATTTTCTTATTTCCTGAATTTTTTTATCTTGATTTTCTAAATGTATTTATTTTTTAAACTTATTTATTTTATAGTATTTTTTTAAAATTATGACTACATTTTACAAAAACAAAATAAATAATAATAAATGAATGTTAGTTCATTAAATTAATTAATTAACTAATTAATAGTTCATGAATGTATCCCTTTTTACTGGTGTATTAAATTAGGAAAAATGTTTTTTTTAATCCAAATACATACAAAAAACTAAACTAACATGTTTTATTCTGCGATTCGGCCTCTAAATGATCTTTCCCATCACTTTCTGTCTTTCTGTCTGTGAGCTGTGAGCAGAGCTGCAGCTTTTCTTTAATAAATTCATGTTAATATGTTAGTAAACAGCGTCTGCATCGTTTTAAAACATCTGCCCTGATGTTTCCTCTCACACCGCTGACGTTTCACAATAATATCACTGAGAAAAACACATTTATACGTGTTGTTTAATATAGAAAAACACCTTTATACGTGTTGTTTAATGTGGAAAAATCCTCCACATCCCCTTCAATGTGACCGATGAATGAATGAATGAGTGAAGGAGTGAGTGAAGGAGGTGCAGATGAGTGAAGGAGGTGAGGCGGCGTGGAGGCTGCAGCAGCAGCTCGCCGCTCCGTCTCTCGCCGCCATCGCCACGTCTCCCGCTGCCACACGGCCAGTTGTCATGACGACAGAGAGCTCTCATTGGAGCCGTCTATTGTGGCTCTGCTCAGACTACTGATCGGACCACACACACACACACACACACACACTCACACACACACACACTCACACACACACACACACACACACACACACACACACACACACACACAGCAGCTTATTAACGGCGACACATCAACAGATCTGTGAGGTTTGAGTCTGTTTGTAAGAGATATTCAGAAACGCTTCGACCCTCTGAAACTCTGAACCCGAAAAAAATCTAAAGAAATATAATATAATAAATAATAAAATCTCTATAATCTCTATAAAGTCCTGCAGCTCTGTGGAATCAGCTCAATCAGAACAACTCAAACAGTCTTTGTGCAGAATAACACAGTTGGAATGACGGAAATCAGGACAAATAAATTGAATTTCTCTGATTGATTATTATTGAAAAATTGGAATAAAATGGAATTTATATATAAAGAATTTTCCAAGTGCCTACGAATGTCACAAAGACACAAAATGACCAAAAAAAGTCTAAAATGACAAAAAAAGTCTCACATTTACAAAATAGAGACACAAAATTACAAAAAAAGACACACATTTTTAAAAAAATTGACAAAAATGTCAAAAAAAGATTTAAAAAAAAAGATACAAATTGACAGAAAAAATACAAAAAAGTGGAATTTATACATAAACACTTTTCCAAATGACCAAAACATGACACATAAAAGACACAAAATTACCAAAAAGAGACATAAAAAAGACACAAATGTGACAAAAAACTGTTGTAAATTGATCAAAAAAAGACACAAAATGACCTCACACAGATTTAAAATCACACAAATTACACATATGTATAATTTATACATAAGTTACAAGTGAGAAAACTTAAAATTATTGCTAATAAAATCAAACTTTTTTTAAGCAGATAGAACACAGAGAGACATAAGTCACTCTAGATCTGTCAGAATGTCACATTATTTGTGTAAAATTTCTGTTTTTACAGTTTCTAACCATAATGGCTTTTCAAATCACCACTGTGTGTGTGTGTGTGTGTGTGTGTGTGTGTGTGTGTGTGTGTGTGTGTGTGTGTGTGTGTGTCCGTGTGTCCTCTGATAAATTATTATTCAAAAATGTGAATAAAATGGAATATATATATAAACAATTTTCCAAGTGCCCACAAGTGTCACAAATGTGACCAATAAGGACATAAAATCACCAAAAAAAGACACAAAATGACTAAAAAAAACAGACAAAAATTACTGAAAAAAGACAAAAAGATAAAAAAAAAAAACTATGATATATGGTGTCATTTTGCTTTTTAACTTTTATTTTTAAAGAAAACAAATACACAGGTACAAGTAATGCAAAACTTTAACGGTGCAGAATCTTGCATCAATCATTATGCATAAAATCTTAAATCTGCAGATTATCATCATATATCTAAAGACATTTCATTGTGCAATCAGCATTTACTTCATAATAACCATTTGTGCAGAATAACACAGTTAGAATGACAGAAATCAATTATTCTTGAAAAATGTGAATAAAATGGAATTTATATTTAAACAATTTTCCAAGTGCCCACAAGTGTCACAAATGTGACCAAAAAGGACGTAAAATCACCAAAAAAAGAGACAAAATGACAAAAAAAGAAACAAAATTACTGAAAAAATATTTTTTTTTAAATCAGTTTTTACAGTTTCTAACTATGATATATGGTGTCATTTTGCTGGTTCTGATTCTGTGCAAGAGAACAATATATTTCAAGGGAAATAATGCACTGAAGTGTAATTATTTGAAGTTAATCTTCATCCATTCATCTCCCTCATCTTGTCTCCATATACCTCTATGATATGATATGATATATTTGCTGCGTTGCAAATACAAATAATGCAAAACTTTAACGGTGCAGAAACTTGCATCAACCATTATGCAAAAAATCTTAAATCTGCAGATTATCATCATATTTCTACAGACATTTTCATTCATTTACTGCAGAATAACCTGAAGGGAAATAATGCACTTGCAAGTGTGATTATTTGAAGTTAATCTTCATCCTTTTGATCATCTCGTCTCCATATACCTCTATGACAAACAGCTGTTTTTGTGTCCATTGTGTCTCTTGTGTGTGTTGCTGCTGCGTTGCATCACTCAGTGTGTGTGTGTGTGTGTGTGTGTGTTTGTGTAACCTGGCATGTTTACTTTCAGATCATGTCCCTGCTGTGAGGAAAGCATGTAAGTGGTCCTCCAGTGTGTCCTGCTACTAACAGAGACCCTTACTCCCATTATTAACCCTTCCCCTCCCACCATGCTCTAACTGGGATCTGCTCTGCTCTGCTGGGTTTTTGCTGCTCAGTTTTGATGGGAAAGTTTCCCTTTGGGTGGGGGAAGAGGGAGGGTGTTTCCAAGGCAACCATTGAAAAATGTGAATAAAATGGAATTTATGTTTAAACAATTTTCCAAGTGCCCACAAGTGTCACAAATGTGACCAAAAAGGACGTAAAATCACCAAAAAAAAGGCACAAAATGACTAAAAAAAAGAGACAAAATTACTGAAAAAAGACAAAAAATTCTGTTTTTACAGTTTCTAACTATGATATATGATGTCATTTTGCTTTTTAACGTTTATTTTTTAAAGAAAACAATAATGCATTACAGTTTTGATGGAAAAGTTTCCCTTTGGGTGGGGGAGGAGGGAGGGTGTTTCCACGGCAACCATTGAAAAATGTGAATAAAATGGAATTTATATTTAAACAATTTTTCCAAGTGTCACAAATGTGACCAAAAAGGACGTAAAATCACCCAAAAAAAGACACAAAATTACTAAAAAAAAGAGACAAAATGACTAAAAAAAAAAAATACTGAAAAAAGACAAAAAGATATAAAAAATTCTGTTTTCACAGTTTCTAACTATGACATATGATGTCATTTTGCTTTTTAACTTTTATTTTTTAAAGAAAACAATAATGCATTACAGTTTTGATGGAAAAGTTTCCCTTTGGGTGGGGGAGGAGGGAGGGTGTTTCCACGGCAACCATTGAAAAATGTGAATAAAATGGAATTTATATTTAAACAATTTTTCCAAGTGGCCACAAGTGTCTCAAATGTGACCAAAAAGGACGTAAAATCACCAAAAAAAGAGACAAAATGAGAAAAAAAAAGAGACAAAATTACTGAATAAAGACAAAAAGATTTTAAAAATTCTGTTTTTACAGTTTCTAACTATGATATATGATGTCATTTTGCTTTTTAACTTTTATTTTTTAAAGAAAACAATAATGCATTACAGTTTTGATGGAAAAGTTTCCCTTTGGGTGGGGGAGGAGGGAGGGTGTTTCCACGGCAACCATTGAAAAATGTGAATAAAATGGAATTTATGTTTAAACAATTTTTCCAAGTGCCCACAAGTGTCACAAATGTGACCAAAAAAGACGTAAAATCACCCAAAAAAGACACAAAATGACAAAAAAAAGAGACAAAATGACTGAAAAAAGACAAAAAAATAAAAAAAAATCTGTTTTTACAGTTTCTAACTATGATGTTTGATGTCATTTTGCTTTTTAACTTTTATTTTTAAAGAAAACAATAATGCATAACAGTTTTGATGGAAAAGTTTCCCTTTGGGTGGGGGAGGAGGTAGGGTGTTTCCACGGCAACCATTGAAAAATGTGAATAAAATGGAATTTATGTTTAAACAATTTTTCCAAGTGGTCACAAATGTTTACCAAAAAGGACGTAAAATCACCAAAAAAAGACAAAATGACAACAAAAAAAGAGAAAAAATCACTGAAAAAAGACAAAAAAAAAATGTAAAAATTCTGTTTTTACAGTTTCTAACTATGATATATGATGTCATTTTGCTTTTTAACTTTTATTTTTTAAAGAAAATAATGCATTACAGTTTTGATGGAAAAGTTTCCCTATGGGTGGGAGAGGAGGGAGGGTGTTTCCACGGCAACCAGTGAAAAATGTGAATAAAATGGAATTTATATTTAAACAATTTTTCCAAGTGTCACAAATGTGACCAAAAAGGACGTAAAATCACCAAAAAAAGACACAAAATGACAAAAAAAAAGAGACAAAATTACTGAATAAAGACAAAAAGATTAAAAAAATTCTGTTTTTACAGTTTCTAACTATGATATATGATGTCATTTTGCTTTTTAACTGTTATTTTTGAAAGAAAACAATGATGCATTACAGTTTTGATGGAAAAGTTTCCCTTTGGGTGGGGAAGGAGGGAGGGTGTTTCCACGGCAACCAGTGAAAAATGTGAATAAAATGGAATTTATATTTAAACAATTTTTCCAAGTGGCCACAAGTGTCACAAATGTGACCAAAAAGGACGTAAAATCACCAAAAAAAGACACAAAATGTCTAAAAAAAAGAGACAAAATTACTGAAAAAAGACGAAAAGATAAAAAAATAATGTTTTTACAGTTTCTAACTATGATGTATGATGTCATTTTGCTTTTTAACTTTTATTTTTTAAAGAAAACAATAATGCATTACAGTTTTGATGGAAAAGTTTCCCTTTGGGTGGGGGAGGAGGGAGGGTGTTTCCACGGCAACCATTGAAAAATGTGAATAAAATGGAATTTATATTTAAACAATTTTTCCAAGTGCCCACAAGTGTCACAAATGTGACCAAAAAGGACGTAAAATCACCCAAAAAAGGACACAAAATGACAAAAAAAAGAGACAAAATTACTGAAAAAAGACAAAAAGATAAAAAAAAATTCTGTTTTCACAGTTTCTAACTATGATATATGATGTCATTTTGCTTTTTAACTTTTATTTTTTTAAATCACCAAAAAAAGACACAAAATGACTAAAAAAAAAGAGACAAAATTACTGAAAAAAGACAAAAAAAACAATAAAAAAAAAAATCTGTTTTCACAGTTTCTAACTATGATATATGGTGTCATTTTGCTTTTTAACTTTTATTTTTAAAGAAAACAATAATGCATTACAGTTTTGATGGAAAGGTTTCCCTTTGGGTGGGGGAGGAGGGAGGGTGTTTCCACGGCAACCATTGAAAAATGTGAATAAAATGGAATTTATGTTTAAACAATTTTCCAAGTGCCCACAAGTGTCACAAATGTGACCAAAAAGGACGTAAAATCACCAAAAAAAAGAGACAAAATGACTAAAAAAAAAGAGACAAAATGACTGAAAAAAGACAAAAAAGATAAAAAAAATTCTGTTTTCACAGTTTCTAACTATGATATATGATGTCATTTTGCTTTTTAACTTTTATTTTTTTAAATCACCAAAAAAAGACACAAAATGACTAAAAAAAAAGAGACAAAATTACTGAAAAAAGACAAAAAAAACAATTAAAAAAAAAATCTGTTTTCACAGTTTCTAACTATGATATATGGTGTCATTTTGCTTTTTAACTTTTATTTTTAAAGAAAACAATAATGCATTACAGTTTTGATGGAAAGGTTTCCCTTTGGGTGGGGGAGGAGGGAGGGTGTTTCCACGGCAACCATTGAAAAATGTGAATAAAATGGAATTTATGTTTAAACAATTTTCCAAGTGGCCACAAGTGTCACAAATGTGACCAAAAAGGACGTAAAATCACCAAAAAAAAGAGACAAAATGACTAAAAAAAAAAAAATACTGAAAAAAGACAAAAAGTTATAAAAAATTCTGTTTTCACAGTTTCTAACTATGACATATGATGTCATTTTGCTTTTTAACTTTTATTTTTAAAGAAAACAATAATGCATTACAGTTTTGATGGAAAAGTTTCCCTTTGGGTGGGGGAGGAGGGAGGGTGTTTCCACGGCAACCATTGAAAAATGTGAATAAAATGGAATTTATATTTAAACAATTTTTCCAAGTGGCCACAAGTGTCTCAAATGTGACCAAAAAGGACGTAAAATCACCAAAAAAAAGACACAAAATGACAAAAAAAAGAGACAAAATTACTGAAAAAAGACAAAAAAAAATTAAAAAAAATCAGTTTTCACAGTTTCTAACTATGATATATGATGTCATTTTGCTTTTTAACTTTTATTTTTTAAAGAAAACAATAATGCATTACAGTTTTGATGGAAAAGTTTCCCTTTGGGTGGGGGAGGAGGGAGGGTGTTTCCACGGCAACCGCTGCCCCTATAGAGACGAGCGTGCAGGAGATTATTTGAGTGGTTTTGGAGGCGCTAACGCTGCCGTTTGGTCTCCATGGCGCCTCCCAGACGGCCGTCAGCGCTCTGATGGAGAGCCCAGCCAGGTGATTCCTGCAGAGCTCTTAAGGCTCTGCTATTGATACTCCCACACGGAGGAAGTCTCCACCAGAGGAGCAGGAGGAGCAGGAGGAGGAGGTGCAGGAGGCTTTCAGGGCACTGTGCCCGGCGTGTGTTTGGCGGCAGGCGATAGCATCACGTTGGCAGCAGCAGCGTGACGGGAGGGAGGAAACAAGGCGTCTGGCTGATTGGGAAGGAAGCGTTTGTAAAGGTGTCACAGTAAAATCAGCAAACCCAAATTAACAGTGTAAGAGTTGATCTGAACACTTGTAAAGTCTCTATATGGGTCCACACCTCAGTGTTAACCCATTAAAGCCTGAAACGCCTGTAAAACCTCTGGGCGATTTTGAAAGAAGCCCCTAAAACCTGAAGTTTTTCTGGAAATTCAACAGGAGATTTTTCAGCCTCTGCACACTGTAAAAAATGTTTGTAGAAATTACAGTAAAACACTGTCAAATTGCATCATAAATAGGTTGTCAAATTAAACATTGTACATCACCGTAGTGAATACTTTTAATTACTGTAAATCAAAGAATATCATAAAACTTTAAATTCAACTGCCATAAACTGCAGAAAACACACAGTTTTAGTGTAAAAATATAAAATTTTGATGTAAAATTAATGGAGAAATACCACGATGACACAATTATCCTAAAAGTAATGGGATTATTCAGTATAAATTACAGTTTTTGCTGATATTTACATTTACATACGCTCACTGTATTTTTTACAGTGAAGTTCTGGCAACCAAAGCTGCCGGTATTTTACCGTAAATTAAACAGATTTTTTTTTACAGTGTAGCAGATAGAAATGAAATTCATTAGAATTAGTATTTGAGAGCTTATACCCACGGCTTTCATGAGAAGTTGAGTGTATTTGTCCAAACCTTCAATAAATAAAAAATAAAAAATCAACAAACTCGGCAAATGTTCAGATTTGACTGAATAAAAAATCCTATGCATAATACTAATACATGCCCATTAGCAAGATGCAAACATGATATGACCACTGGAAGAAATAAACATAGTTCTCATTAGCCTACTGTAATAATGATAATTAAATCAATCAATCAATTAGTATTATTATTGTTATTATCTCCAGATGGCCACAAATCTGTCTGTTCTTCGGTGAAAATATGTCGTCTAAAAACATATTCCTCATCCATAAATGCCGGTCGATTGGTTCCGAGGGTTAAAAGTCGTATCAGCAATAAAATAATCGGCGCTGTTTTCATCAAGATCACTTCCGGCACTTACTGCTGAGCTCCTAATATATAGATATAGATATAAATATAGATATAGATATAGATATAGATAGATATAGACCTATATATGTATATATATATATATATATATATATATATATATATATATATATATATATGACCTATATGTCTCCTGCTACAGACGAGTTAAAGCTTGTTTTTAGCTGGTTCCAGAAAATGTTTTGGCTCTGCAACTGAAGCAGCTGTTAATGAGTGTCGCCCCCTACAGGCCGGAGGAGTGAACAGTCAACAGAATATAAAACAATTAATACAAACACGTTTATCAAAACTGATGAATCACTGCAACCACTGCAGGTATCTCAGTAGAGTCTGGGCTGTTGGTTCCCTCAGCAGAGAAACATTTCCTCCTCTCAGCTGATGTTGATGTTGGCTAGCGGGTCACGCGTCCCCTTGTTCCCATCAGCCTTGAGACCTGAATGCAGCTCTCGACCCTTCAACCCGTCACTGAAGCAGCCGGAGCACTTTGTATCAGCGAGCCGGAGGAAATAGGACCAGCAGCAATCAACAAGCTGCCAGTCTCCAGCAGGGAGTTCAGTTCAAGAGCCTCTCGGAGCAACAGCTCTCCGTTTCTACCAAATAAAACAGCCTGATTTTTATTTTATTTTTTAGTCTGGGATTCTCTCCTCCCTCTCTGAGAGCTGCTGGCTGGTTGGGTTGGTTTGTTTTGGGAGGTGCGGTTCTGTTTTCTCGCCTTTCTGGAGGTGGTGACGGTGAAACAGATTGTTTCCGTGTTATCTGACGCTGCAGAAGACTGAAGAAAAACTGTTTGTTTGACACATGAAAGAAGATTTATCTTGTTTCCATCACTTTTAAAGCTTTTAAATCACTGTATAAATACGACTGATCCTTCTAACATAGTGCTACTTTAATGAAGAAAATCCCTTTAACCCTTTGATGCACATCAACATATTGACCCCTTCTAATGCACAACATGGTCTAAAGTGACCCAGTGACAGAGTTTTTTTGTTCTATATCTTTGCAATAAATTATTTTCATCATTCAGTATTCCAGGTTCTCCTCAATTAGTTTGTTTTGATCATCATACATCCTAATGTTATGTTTTCCTTTATTCATTTTTTTAATAAAATCCATTTTTGTGTCACTACTACTAATGCACAACATGGGTCAAAAATGACCCATATCCATTTTTTAGCTAAATAGCTTGCTAAGCTAACTACTTAGCTAACTTCTTGGCTAAGTATTTAGCTAAGTAGCTTGCTAAGCTAACTACTTAGCTAACATCTTGCTGTCTACTTAGCCAAGTAGTTAGCTATGTAATAATACAAAACCTTTTTTTTCTTCATAAAGTATGAGAGGCAAAATGGAAATTATGATCTGTTGTTATCAAAAACAAGATATTTAAAGAATACTTGGAATATTCAATCCTAAAATAAGTTGATATCAAAAGATAGAGCACAGAAACACACAGCAGCATTAAATAACATGAAGGGAATGAATGAGGGTCATTTTAGACCATGTTTTGCATCAAAGTTAGTTAGCTAAGTAGCTTGCTAAGCTAACTACTTTGCACAGTTACCTTAGCTAGCCAAGAAGTTAGCTAAGTAGCTTAGTTTGCTAAGCTAACTACTTAGCTAACTTCTTGGCTTAGTAGCTTGCTAAACTAAATACTTAGCCAAGAAGTTAGCTAAGTAGTTAGCTTAGCAAGCTACTTAGCTAAAAATGGATATGGGTCATTTTTGACCCATGTTGTGTATTAGTAGAGTAGTGACACAAAAAGGGATTTTATTAAAAAATGAATAAAGAAAGACATAAAATTAGGATGTATAATAATCAAAAACAAACCGATTGAGGAAAACCTGGAATACTGAATGATGAAAATAATTTATTGCAAAGATATAGAACATAAAAACTCATACATATCGGGTCACTTTGGACCCAGATGTTGTGCATCAAAGGGTTAATGAATAAAATCCCTTTAACAAGCTGAACCGAGCTGGAAACAAGTGATTCTTTCATGCCCACTCCTTGATTTTAAACCTAAGGAGGGAAGAGATGAAAGAAGTTATTAAAATGAGCTGTGTGTGTGCAGCTGCAGCCTCCTCAGCCTCTCTAGATGCTTATTTTACGCTCCACTTTGTAGAAATGCAAATAATGTATGTTTTATGTTTTCCCCCTTCACAAACATGTGGCGTGCTTCATGTCTGGCTGGTTTCTGAGCAGCAGCCTGTGATCTCTGCTGACCGTTTATTATTCACACCGGCTTCATGTTTACATGCAGAGAGAAGGACAGAAACGTCTCAACATGCCTGAGCACACTTTTTATTTTTATTTCACATCACACCAGCCTTATTCCTTGTTCCTGTGAGTTAACGTTTACCTCAGAAGAACTCTAAACTTTCCTTTATTAACTCTTCCAACGCTTCGAGGTCAGAAGCTTTATATGAAGCTTTATATTCCTGCGCTGTGAAAAGACGCTCATTAACACGCCATACCTGGTTTGTGAGGTTGCCTGGCAACTAGACTAGAAACAGAAAAAAGTACTTGACACATAAATTGTCGTTTTTACCTTTTTTATTACACTTAAAACAAACGGGACACACAGTGTTAATCAGAGGAAGATATACATTTTTAAAATAGCTTTGAAGGCTTAATATCATCCTATTATGGTCTGTTTATACATTTTATAACATAATATTTACAAAAAGGACCGAAAAATACCGTTTTATAGCGTATCCAAAATTTGTAAAATAAAAATAAAAATCTTAAGTCCTACTATAGCATGTTTAAAAAAATGTAAATGCTTAAAATGTTCCTATTTTTGTCTGTTTATACATATTATAGCTTTATATTTTCAAAAATAACAGAAAAAAACACATCATAGGATGTCTTCAGTATCTTCACCTGCATCTGTTTAACGCAGTGCATGATCATTTTTTTATTATTTCTAATTAATTGCAAAAAGTATTGCATTAACTTTGACAGCACAACTTCAAAATTCAACTCTGATCTGCAGGAAATAGAAAACGAAAACTTTTTCTCTTTGCTCAAGAGTTTGCAGAAAAGCTGCCTAAAATTCCTCCTGCGTGAACAAACATTTCAGGTTGTAATTAACTTTTTTCTAAAGAGAAATGAGTTCTTGCAACCGTCTTACTGACTCACAGAGCTCCAGGAAACTGGAACTTCCAACTATGTTGCATCAACGAATATAACAGGATTATAAAAACACTTTTATTTCCCTGTGAAGGTAAATTCTCCAGCGTTCTGCAGCAGCTAAAGAACCAGAGCTGGTAGAGTTAATATTCTGCATATAAACAGGATAAACAGGAATAAGGCTCTCTCCATCAGCTGCATGTAAACATGGCCGCTGGCTCCTGATTGGCTGCTTATCGTCTGTGGAAGACGCCTAACTTTTGTTCCTTTCTCCAACCAACCAATCACAGCCCAGCAGAACCCGGCCCCGCCCATCCCGGCCCGGCAGTACGAGGTGGCGATGAACCGGCAGCAGAGATACTTCCGCATCCCGTTCATCCGACCGGGGGACCAGTACAAAGACCCCCAGAACAAGAAGAAGGGCTGGTGGTACGCCCACTTCGACGGGCCCTGGATCGCCCGGCAGATGGAGCTGCACCCCGACAAACACCCCATCGTCCTGGTGGCAGGTCAGTACGGCCCAGGGGTCAAAGGTCGGGTTCAAAGGTTCTGTTAAGTTTAGGAGCTCGGGAGTTTTGCATGATTTAAATCAGAAAATTTTGCCTAATTAGGTGCAAAATATGTATACCTAAAAAAAATGTAAAAAGCATATTGTAGGATGTCCAACATTTGAGAAAAAGTCAAATTTTAAAATGTATAAAAATACTAAAAATGGGTCAATTATAGTCTGTTGATACTTATTAAAGCAGAATATTACCAAAAATAAAACATATAAATAAAAATAAAAACAAATTAAAGGATGTCCAGAATTTAAAATAAAAAGTGATACTATTTTATGTTGATTTTTCTCAAAAAATTGACAATTTTTAAATTGCTTAAAATTGCCCTACTATAATTTATTTATACTTATTATAGCAGAATATTTCCAAAAGTTACAGAAAACACCATATTATAGGATGTCCAAAATTTGAAAAAAAAGTCAACTACTATCAAATTGGTCATTTTTCTAAAATGCCTAAAAATGCAATTATGGTCCTATTATAGTCTGTTAATACATATTTTAACAGAGTATTTCCAAAAATGACAGAAAAACACCATATTATAGGATGTCAGAAATTTCAAAAAGAGTCATAAATGTCGATTTTTTTTTTTGTCATTCTTTTAAATGCCTAAAAATGCCCCAAAATGGTCCTATTATACTTTGTTTATACATATTATAGCAAAATATATTTTTTTAAATGACAGAAAAAGAGCATATTATTGGATGTCCAAAATAAAAATAAAAAAAGTAATCACATGTCTATTTTAGTCAAAAATTGTCTTTTTTATGGCTAAAAATGCTTAAAATGGTCCTATTATCGTCTGTTTATATATATGTATATATGTGTATCATAGCTTTATATTTCCAAAAATGACAGAAAGAAAACACATTATAGGACCTAGACATAGAAATGTCAGCTAAACATTTCTACGTCTGGTATACAGGATGCACATGATTTCTAACCTGCAGATCACCCAGCAGCACCACATTAAGCAGGAGTTGTTCTGCATGCAGCGCGTGTCCTCCGTCACACCAACAGCCCACACTGCTGCAGCGTCTGAGCCAGAGCACGCAGCCTTTAATTATATAACTGGAGTGCATTTATTTATATATATTTTTTATGATATTTCAGTTAATGTCCCAGCTTCTGTAGCTTCTTTACTGTCACGTATTTACCAGTGAAACAGCATATGTGGGCGGTGTACAGTTACAGTTAAATCCTTCACAAATAAACCTTCAAATTCTATTTTATTCCTGTTATTTCCTCTTAATCTCCATGAAAAGTTTTGTTGTTGTTCCTGTATTTTTTATTCACGATGCAGAACAACAAAGGCCAAATGTCCCCAAATCAACAGTTAAACTTCATATTTAATCCTTTTACACAATGATGAATCAGCCTATCACTGCTGTGGCACACATTTCACATCAACCAGCCAGAGATTAGAAGTCAGAGCGTCTTTAGTTTCTGTACTGTGATGTTTAAAACTGATTTTTTTCAACAGTGAACAGTTACAAGAAGGATTTAAATCATATCCTTCAGAAATATCCCCTATAATTCTATTTTATTGCCATTATTCCTCTCAATTCCCATTAGACGTTTACCTTCAATATTACTGTAACTTTAAAAATGTCAGTATAGTATGTCAAAAAAAAAAAATCCCAGAAAGAAGGACTGTGAGGATCCTTGACATCACAACAGTCCTTTGGTGGGTGTCGATGATGTAGATTCTGTTTGAGGATTCCTCCTTGACTTTGACAAGCAACCAGACAGAAGGAAGAACAAGACAAAAGAAGAAACAGAGGAGGTGTGGAGGGAGGAAAGGAAGGAGTCAATACTCTGACACAGACAGAACAGAAATCAAAAGTGACACTTCAGCAGGCAGCTTTAATAAACACTCAGGAATTTGACTTTGTGAAAGTGCAGATTCATCATCATCTGTTCATCATGATGCACCGCCCGGCCGCTCTGTAGACTTTTATTTTTCAGTCTGGTGTTGTATACGTCTGATATAAAACATCGATCAGGATTTGTGAAACATTCCCAGGAGGACGGAAGACTCCGGCTCCTGTCAGCTCTCGTCAGAACGTGATGGAGACGAATGTGCAGCGAATATTGATCCGTGTTCCATGACTTACTTTATATGTGGAGCAAAGACGGGTCAGGACGGAAAGTTTCCTGCAGAATGAGACCAAATGTATCCAGTGTTTTTGTGATACAAGCCTCAGCACAAAACCACAGTTACAGCCCAGAGCCACGAGAGCAGAGAAGTCACAAGAGCTCTAGGGGGCGCTTTTCACACCAGACAGGATAGGCCATTTTTTATATTCTTTATATGTGGAGCAAAGACGGGTCAGGGCGGAAAGTTTCCTGCAGAATGAGACCAATTGTATCCTGCATGCTTCTTTAAAAAAGCCTCAATACAAAACCACAGTTACAGCCCTGAGCCACAAGTGCAGAGAAGTCACAATAGCTCTAGGGGGCGCTTTTCACACCAGACAGGATAGTCCGTTTCTGTACTGACAGTAAAACGAATGCTAATTCAGAACCTCACCTTTCTTTTTCTTTTTTGCAGTTACATAGGCAAACTTGGGTTGGTTAGCAACAGCAGCAAATTTCAGTTAATTTCAACTCAGTAATAGTCAGACATTAGGCGTGTTTCCACTGAGTACTTGTTCGAAAGCGGGTGTTTTGGTTTCGCTCACAAGTTAGTTCCCCTCGGCCTCTGTTAACATACAGGTACTTTAGTAGCGGCCAACCAACGGAGTTAATGTTAACGGAGTTAAACAGACAGCCATAGCAAGCAGTGTTGCCAACCCTCTGGAGCATGGGTCTCAAACTCACAGGCCAATTGCGGCCCTCATGACGATATTTTGAAAGATATTATGAAAAGTTTAATGTGAGTTTTATATGAATGGCACTTTACCGTGTTTTGTGTGGAAGGTCCCTTTGATTACTTTTTTGGTAATTCTGTGTCTTTTAGTAATTTTGTGTCTTTTTTTGGTCATTTTGTGTCTTTTTTTAATAATGTTGTCTTTTTTGGTAATTCTGTGTCTTTTTTGGGGTCATTTTGTGTCTTTTTTAAGTAATTTCGTTTTTTTCTGTCATTTGGTGTCTTTTATTTGTAATTTAATGTCTTTTTTTGGTCATTTTGATACTGCCCTCAGCTGCCCCTAGGTAATTTGAGTTTGAGACCCCTGGTTTAGAGACTCTTTGTCTCTATATTTAGACTATTCAGACCCCTCTAGAGACTCTTTGTCTCTATATTTAGACTATTCAGACCCCTCTAGAGACTCTTTGTCTCTATATTTAGACGATCCAGACACTTCTAGAGATTATTTTTCAGGAAAGCGACTAACGACAAATCTAGCGACTTTTTCTGGTGTTATTGGAGACTTTTAGAGACTCGTTTCTACTCTTCTTAATGAGTAGCAGGTGCCGTCCCAAAGCACTCACAAGCGGCCCAGTCTTCCCGCAGCAGTTTCTCACAGCTGCAGTCAGAGCAGGAGATGTTTTAACCCCTCAGCCTCCAGTTTGCACCAGTCTGCAAATGAGTCATGCATCTGCAGAATCGCCGCCTCAACCGTATCCAGTCAGCGTCGACTAGTTAGTAGCAGCTCAGAAAGTACCGACCCGAGGCAGGTTCTTTCTTGAGCCACTTCTGAGCTACTAACCAGTGAAGTTGGGCGGATCTTTGTCCACAAGATCCTCTCTTTGGCCTCTCTCCCAAGCCACACCTATAGCGACTCACTAGAGGGAAAAGCACCTAATGGAAACGCGCCTATAGTCCTATTAGTTGAGTACAAAACCACAGTCATGAAAAAGTCCATCATGCAGCGTTAATTGTAAAATCACAATTCTGATGAGCCTCCCTCTGCTTCCCAGAGTTCAGCCTCAGATAAATGAAAGCACCTGCATGAGAGTTAACAGTGTTTGTGCCACAGCGAGCTGTAAAAGCACAGATTGTACGAAATGAGTCCAAACAGAACACTAAAAGAGAAAACTAGTTGTTTTGTTCAGCCATCTGTTCTTGCATGTGTTTTAAACCTCCCGACTCTTTCCCTCGACTCGGAGGACCGCAGTGGGCTGAGGAATGTTTGGGCGCTCCGGGTTTGTGTCACCGTGTTGAAGTGTGTGGTCGTCAATCAGAGGAAAAGGCTCCCGTTGTCGAGAATAGTTGGTATTTTGGAGCAGCGGTGCTCACAGACAGCAGCAGCAGTATGTGGGTGACTAACTGCCTCGTATAAAAGTTGGCGAACACGCTGCTGGAACTTGTTATTGCCTTTAGAGCTGCAGATGTGTTGTGTTATACTGACTGAATGTAAATTGCCGTCATTGGAGGGTGAAATATTTAGTCTGCTGAAGTTCAATTGTTCCTGTTGCTGCACTTTTTATTCAGGATGTAGAACAACAAAGACCAAATGCTCCTAAATCGACAGTTTAAAGGAGCATTGAAGCTGGAGAGCAGGACATTTATACTCTACATTTAAACCCTTTTCTAAACAAGTTCACGCAATGGCCATTAGACCCATCACCGCTGGGACACATTTTACCACCAGCCAGAGAGAAAGAGGCGGGAGGGGCAGCCTTTCTGAGGCTGTTCTAGTGGAGTGACTCAGTCACATAGATAATGTCGGGAATAAGTACTGGAAGAGCCTGTTGAGCCCACAACCAGCCACTGATAAGGATGAAAATGGATGGATGGATGTAGAGTACGCCAAAATGGTCATGGTATACTATGACAAAACATTGAGAAAAATGTAATAGTATATAGTATGCCAAAAAAAGGGGGAGAAAAGTCATAGTATAGTATGTCCGAAACATGAAAAATAAAAAGTTATGGTATTATATGTCCAAAAATGGAAGAAGAAAATAATAAAGTATATAATAATAATAATAATAATAATAATAATAACAATACATTTTATTTGTAAAGCACTTTTACTTTTACTTATAGTATATATAATAATACAATTTTTGACAAAAAAGGTCAAATTTTAAAATGCCTAAAAATGCTGAAAATGGGTCAATTATAGACTGTTGATACAAGTGGCAGTATAATTTGTCCAAAAATAGCGAGAAAACACCATATTATGGGATGTACAAGTATGACCTGCGGAGAAAAAAATGTCATGTCGATTTTTGTCAAAAATGGGCAAAGGTTAAAATGCCTAAAAATGCTGAAAATGGGTCAATTATAGTCTGTTCATACATAATATAGTATAATCTGTTTTTAAAAAATTCAGCGTCTTTAGCTCCTGTTGAAGCGTCTTTAGCTCCTGTTGAAGCGTCTTTAGCTCCTGTTGAAGCGTCTTTAGCTCCTGTTGAAGCGTCTTTAGCTCCTGTTGGACCGTCTTCAGCTCCTGTTGAAGCGTATTTAGCTCCTGTTGGACCGTCTTCAGCTCCTGTTGAAGCGTCTTTAGCTCCTGTTGGAACGTCTTTAGCTCCTGTTGAAGCGTCTTTAGCTCCTGTTGGAACGTCTTTAGCTCCTGTTGAAGCGTCTTTAGCTCCTGTTGAAGCGTCTTTAGCTCCTGTTGAAGCGTCTTTAGCTCCTGTTGGAGCGTCTTTAGCTCCTGTTGAAGCGTCTTTAGCTCCTGTTGGAACGTCTTTAGCTCCTGTTGAAGCGTCTTTAGCTCCTGTTGAAGCGTCTTTAGCTCCTGTTGAAGCGTCTTTAGCTCCTGTTGGAGCGTCTTTAGCTCCTGTTGAAGCGCCTTTAGCTCCTGTTGGAGCGTCTTTAGCTCCTGTTGGAACGTCTTTAGCTCCTGTTGGAACGTCTTTAGCTCCTGTTGAAGCGTCTTTAGCTCCTGTTGAAGCATCTTTAGCTCCTGTTGAAGCGTCTTTAGCTCCTGTTGAAGCGTCTTTAGCTCCTGTTGGAGCGTCTTTAGCTCCTGTTGGAACGTCTTTAGCTCCTGTTGAAGCGTTTTTAGCTCCTGTTGGAGCGTCTTCAGCTCCTGTTGGAGCGTCTTCAGCTCCTGTTGAAGCGTCTTTAGCTAATGTTGGAGCGTCTTTAAGTCCTGTTGAAGCGTCTTTAGCTCCTGTTGAAGCGTCTTTAGCTCTTGTTGGAGCGTCTTTAGCTCCTGTTGCTCTCTGCCTGTTGTTAAAACATATTTATTTTCCAGGTAAAGACGACATGGAGATGTGCGAGCTGAGCCTGGAGGAGACGGGCCTGTCAAGGAAGAGAGGCGCCGAGATCCTGCCCCGCCAGTTCGAGGAGATCTGGGAGCGCTGCGGCGGCGTCCAGTACCTCCGCAGCGCCATCGAGAGCCGGCAGGCGCGCCCCACCTACGCCACCGCCATGCTGCAGAGCATGTTCAAGTAGACGGGGCCTGCGGGGAGCCCGGGGGTCCGGTTCCAGGGGGCCTGGGGGGCTTCTCACTGCAAACAAAGGGACAAATGCACCAGCTACCTAACCCAGATGGCGTCTGATCGTCCTGCAGCAGGTTCTGACTGCGAGGCATTCAGCCACTCCTCTCCACTGTCCTTTTGTTTCTCTTCTGTTGTCGTTTTTTTTTTTTTTTGTTCGTGCTGGCTTCGTGGGCGAGGAAGGCAGGGAAGTTTTGCATTGAACCCTATGCAGAAAAATCACACTAAATTATCACATCTGGTTGTTTTCCAAGGGGATTCTGTTCTCTGTAACAAGTCTAACTACGAGGCCTTAATACTACTTTAACAGGGTGGAAATGCCAGAAGTAGGACTTTTTGTTTTATTTTTTGAAGCTGCCTCCCCAAACATGAATCCCTCTGTAATTATTATGCATTCCTGATTATTACACTGACGTCTCAGCGGTGTGTCGCTTCCATCCTAACAGCCGGCTGGCGATCCCTCTCTGTTTACAGTCTCCATGTGGTTCTTACAGGGCGAACAACACTTGCACAAGGAGGCGTCACCGTGAGGCACAGCTGCATGAGTGACTGCTCTCACTTCAGTCAAATACTCGCTAATACTTTCTTATTTTTACCTTTTGTCTTTCCGACCGAATGTAACTTGAGACCTCGTTGATTTGTCCATGTAGTGATTCCTCTTTTCTTCTCACTGTGTGTGATTTAATGTGTAAAGCTAATGAGAAAAAAAGGTCCAAAAACATTTGACTTTGAGACCAAACATCCAAACTTTAAGCCCTCTTTGGGGTTTGTTTTTTTGTTTCTTTTGTTTTTTTGGCCACACTGCAAAAAAGGTGTGTCTAAAAACAAGATAAAAACATTAAATCTGAGGGAAATGATCTTGCTGCATGGACAGATAATTTCACTTGACAAGATTTCTTAAAATTAGATATCATTTTACATCTTTTTTTGGTCACAAAATGACCAAAAAATTTACAAAAGAGACACAAAATGAACAAATAACAACCAAAACAACCCACAGAATTACCAAAAAAGATGTAAAAATGACCCACAAAATATCCATAAAAAGACACAAAATGACCCAAAAAGTAACAAATGAAAAAAAAAAACAATAATTAAAGACTTTGAAGCCCTTTCACCCAGTTCAGTACGGGGGAATGGACCAGAAAGCAACTTTGATTTCACATCTTTGTCTTTTTGTTTTTTGGTGATTTTGTGTCTTATTTGGTGATTTACATCTTTTTTTGGTATTTTTTGTCTTTTTGTGTATTTTTTTTTTTTTTTTTTTATCTTTTTGTGTATTTTTTTCCCTTTTTGTGTATTTTTTGGTCTTTTTTTGGTCTTTTTGTTGTGATTTTACACCTTTTTGTGAAATAAGCATGTTGAACACTTTAAATAAGAAATTAACTCTTAAAACAAGATAAATGATCTAACACTTCTAAATCTAAAGTTGTTGTTTTTCTCGGGCCAGTTCATCGCTGCTTGCAGCTTTAATTTATCTTGTTTTAAGAGTTAAATTCTTATTTTAAGCATTCAACATGCGTATTCCTAGATTTAATAATGTTAATTGAAGAAATCTTGTCAAGGTAAATTATCTGTCCATGCAGCAAGATCATTTCCCTCAGATTTAATGTTTTTATCCTGTTTTTAGATACACCTTTTTTTGCAGTGCAGAGCAGTAATTCAGCTCCCTGATTAAGTTTTATTTGTTTATTAAGCGAAGCAGAAAATGTGAAATAATTATGCAACTGCTGAGATGCAACTGAGACCAGATCAGTGCTGCAGAAAATCTCCCTCATCCCATCGTCAAAATTTGATCTTTTTACACCAGGAAACATAGTTTTGCCAATGCAGTGATTCCCGAAGGCTGTTTCACATGTTTTCCACCGACATTATCCTGAAAAAATTCAAATCACGTCATGCATTATTTGATTCCAGAAATGTTTAAAAAATAATATTCAAATCTCGTGTCAGATTGGACCTCTGTGTGCTGTGTGGGAAGCTTCGGAGCATGTCAGTAACTCTGCTACTCTCTGTGAACTGGAACATTCAGACACTGAACACTGAATATTTGCTCTGCAGCAGGTGCAGACGCATATGTTCCAACTGGAATGCATATGTTTATTTTTTTGAAAAGAAACAGTTTCTACTTGTGGGGCACGAGAAGCAATAAATCATGCAAACTAAGCGAAGAGAAAAAGACAATCTGCTGTGATGTTACACCTTTATTCACCTGAGGGAGTCTGTTCCTGAGCTTTCTGTTCCTTCCAGCGCTCCTCTCTATGGAAGCCCATTACTGCCAGAAAAATAAGGTAGAAAAAGTCCTGTAACAGTCTTTGAATATTGATTTAGAACAGGAAACACATTTTGGGTGGAAAGGGCTTCCATACTTCTCTGCACAACAAAACGCTGACTTAGATTGTGTGAAAGCATGAAGATCTGTCTTGTTGCAAACTAGCTTGATTATGTGCCACCAGAAACTGAATTTAACTTATTTATATTTGAATTTGAATTGTTTAACTTAAATAATTGCACTGAAAAATCTGATTTGTGATTTGAAATTCAAATTTATTAGTTTGGAACTGAACATTCAGTTCTCACAATTCAAGTTCAGTTTGCAAAGTTCAATTTCAATATTCTGGGACGAAGATACACAGAGCGCCTCTTCGGCCAATCAGCACCTCGGTTTTTTTGGTAACATTTGTTGCCACCCAGTTGCCATGGCGCCTCTTCGGCCAATCAGCAAAAATTGTTGATGGAAATTCACAGCAAGGTTTTTTTGTTAACGAAAACTAACAAAATAATGAAAAATAGAATTGAAAAACCATTTTCGTTACCTGCTAAAAAAAATTTAAAGTTTTTTAAAAAACAATAACTAACTGAAACTGTATTTAATGGTTACAAAACTAACTAAAATTATAGTGAAAATGTCACATTTGAACATTTTTGTCTTTGTCAACGACAGCCTCTTCAGCCAATCAGCACCTCCGTTTTCTGTTGTAACATTTGTTGCTACCCATTTGCCATAGCATCTCACCGGGTAGCAACAAATGTTACCAAAAACAACGGAGGTGCTGATTGGCCGAAGAGGCGCTATGGCAACCGGGTAGCAACAAATGTTACCAAAAAAAAAACCGGAGGTGCTGATTGGCTGAAGAGGTGCTATGGCAACCGGGTGGCAACAAATGTTACAAAAGAAAATGCAGGTGCTGATTGACCGAAAAGGCGCTCTGTGTATCTTCGTCCCAGAAAATTTAAATTTAATTTAGCGAAATTATTTTGAATTGTGAAGTATCTGAAATGTAATATGAAATTGAATTTATTAGTTTGGAACTGAACATTCAGTTCTCACAATTCAAATTCAGTTCGCAAAAAATTGAATTTAAATTTTCTGCGACGAAGATACACCTCGCGCCTCTTCAGCCAATCAGCACCCTGTGTTCTGTTGTAACATTTGTTGCTACCCGGTTGCCATAGCGCCTCTTCAGCCAATCCATGGTCAAGCCAGTCTAACTTCTTCCTCCGTTTCGTGGTGAGTGGCAACCGGGTAGCAACAAAAGAAAACGGAAGTGCTGATTGGCCGAAGAGGCGCTATGGCAACCGGGTAGCAACAAATGTTACAAAAGAAAAGGGAGGTGCTGATTGGCCGAAGAGGCGCTCTGTGTATCTTTGTCCCAGAAAATTGAAATTGAATTGTGAGAACTGAATGTTCAGTTCCAACCTAATAAATTCAATTTAAAATTACAATTCAGATTCAGTTTTTTAATGCAATTCTTCAAGTTAAGCAATTCAAATTCAAATATAAATAATTCAAATTCAGTTCCCGGTGGCACATATTTCAGCCCATACTTGATCCCCTTTTTACCAGCAGCATTAACATGCAGGAACGCAGCTTCCAAATCAATGAACCAATGCAGCCAAAGGTCTGACAGTCGAGCTCACGGTGACAAGCAAAGACACAAGTTTTGATTTGTTGATCTGCAGGTCAACACGCGTCTAGACGTCTCTGTAAAGTCGACTGAAAAGGAGTTTTTTATGGGCGTTGTTGGTGAAAAGTTAGTTAAAATGAATGAAACAACACAGCTGTGAGTAAACTGACTCATTTTGTTTCTGCTCAAAACAAACATGCACCTGTTTATTCTGATTTAAGATGCATTTACGCACCTCATTTGCTTCACAGTTGACTTAAAAATTGCAGGAGTTCAGAGATGTGAAGTGCATTTAGTTCGGTTTGAATTCAGGTGAAACGAGGTGACTTCCTGTGTGTTAATGCCGGCTTTAAAGAGGCCACATTCTGAGCTTTGCCCACGTCTACCACCTCCAGTATTGGTTTTGACATCTGAGTGATGATCTCAGAATATTTCCTCCAAATGTATAAAAGAGAAAAATGAGTAAAAAATGTCCTGCATCTGTCTCTCTCCACACATTACAATCATTCCTGGGGAAGCACTGCCTTTGTCCACTGTCACTTTTCTAACGCTGATCTCTCTAACAGACCAATAAAAGCATTCCATGTTTCACTCACCTCTCGGCTCGTTCTTTCACAAAAAAACATGCAGATCTGCTAAAAACCTTCTGAAGAAATTAAGAGAATGTGGTTCTCTTATTCAACATAGTTTGTATTTTCAGCTATCAAACATTTAAAAGACAATTTTACAACTTAAAATAAGAAAAAAGTCCAAATTACAGGCAGCAATAAACAATCTGTTTCGTCTATTTACATGAACTGTACAAGAGAATATGGGGATGATGGTCTAAAACAAGCTATGCTAATAATAATAAACATGGTAAACATTATTCCTGCTAAACATTAGCATTGTCATTGTGAGCATTGAGCTCAAAGCACCACCTTAGTACAGCTGCAGTCCGTAGGGTCCTAATGCTCCTCATCCTGGTGGTTAGATCACTGGTTCCCAACCCGGGGTTAAAAAAACAACCTGAGGGGTTACAAGATAAATAAAAGGACAAAAAAAAGGAACAAATCCAGGAAATCCTGGATTCTTTCACCTTGTTGGGTCCTTTAGTCCTTTAACCTTTATGCAGTCCTCTGGCATTTCAGGCCATTTTTCTCTTCTTTTTTCATTTGTTGATCAATTTGGCTGTGTTACAGCTTGAGGCATGAATTTTTGCAGGAACTTTTCTTTTTAGTAAAATTTTTGTAATCCATTGCCATTAACCCTTACATGTCTTTTCTGGTGACCCTTGTGGCCAAAAAAAATCACCATAAATCAGATTTTTTTTCATAAATCTCTTAAACAACTTCAGACTTGTTTGAAACTACCAAACATACATTTATATGCCAGTTTTTTTTTATCACATTCAAGAGTCAAAGACCCAGCTCACTACTATTTATTTTATGGAAAATAATTCATTTTTGTGTTTTTTTCGAAAGGTAAAAATTCAGAAAATTATTTAATGTTTGGTTAACACACTAAAACTTCTATAAAATCACCATACATCAATATTTCTTTCAGATTTTTTCATAAATCTCTTAATCAACTTCAGACCTATAGTCACTTATAGTCTGTTGATACATGTAGTCGTATACTTTGTCCAAAAATAGTAGCAAAATAAAACATGGGATGTCCACATATGTCCGGCTATCAAAAAAACCATACAAAAGAATGCCAATTTTTGTCAAAAATGGTCAAAATTTTAAAATCCTAATAATGCTTAAAATGGGAAAATTATAGTCTGCTTTTTTTAAACAAGTTGATTAAGCGATTTATGAAAAACCACGAGGGTCACAAAAGGGTAGTAAATTTGAGGAGGGCAGAAGGGTTAAAATTAAACTATTCAGAAAAAGAAAAAGTGCCAAAAACTAAAGTCTAACCTTTAGACCTGATGTAGATTTTGGTAGATTTTAAGGGGTGACAAGCTAGAAAAGGTTGGGAACCACTGATCACCATGAAATCAGCCGCATTTTCCTATCTGTCGCTGCTGCAACGTATCCAAAGTGCCCCTCGTCTTCAGTCCCAGTATATTAGAGTTTTACTACACAGAGTCAGCAGGCTTGTATAAAAACAGTCCGGGTGGATCAGCGTCTCCTGATCCGAGCTGCAGACGCTCGCTGAGCTCCTCTTCATCGCCACGCTGCGTCTGGCTGCAGACGACGGACGTCCAGCAGATTTCAAAGTGGCCTAAAAGTCAGTTTTCCCTGAAGGTCGTCCTCTGGTTTGAAGCTTGGAGCTCGTTTTTGGAGTTTGGAGGCGAACAGTTTCTCCTGGAAGCTCTTCAGCTCTGCATCATTTTGGATTTTTAACTCTGAAGCTGCAGCGAGTGCTGCTGCCTGCTGTCCTGTTTCATCAAGTCTGTATGGGGCGAAAAATATATAAATATATTATATAATAGATCTAGTGTAATGTCAAAATCTGTAAAGACAGTCATCAAAATGTAAAGTATACCATACTAACAATCATAACTGTCACTATAGTTTTAAAAGGGTAATTGAAAACTTATAGCAGGTCAAAAAATGGTCAAACTGTACTTAAACCAAAATGTTTTTAAAACTTGTGGGAATACTATGTTGATCATGGTTATAGTATAACTTGTCCAAAAATATAATAAAGACACCATATTATAAAATGTCCCAAATTTGCAAAAAAAAAACGCCAAAGCGAAAAAATTTGAAAATCGCTTGTGTCAGTTTTCCAAAAATGCTTAAAAACACTTAAAAATAGCACAGTAATCATGGTAATAGTGATCTTTTTTCACACTTATTACGGAAGAAGAAAAAGTCATACTCTATGTCTACTCTGTCAAAAATGGTCAAAATTTGAAATGTTCAATAATGCTTAAAATGGGTCAGTTAATGTCTGTTGATACATGTATCAGTATAGTTTGTCAAATAAATTAGCAAGAAAGCACCATATTATGGGATGTCCAAATATGACCGGCTAACAAAAAACCTCATACTATAGCATTCCGATTTTTGTCAAAAATGGTCAAATTTTAAAATGGCTTAAAATGGGTTAATTACAGTCTGTTGATACATGAAAGCGTTCCCATACCGGGAGTTGAACCCAGGCCACCTGGGTGAAAACCAGGAATCCTAACCGCTAGACCATATGGGAACATATGATACATGTTTTAGTATACTTTGTGCAAAAATAGGAAAAAAAACATATCAGGTGTCCAAATATGACCCGCTAACAAAAAAGTCATACTATAGCATGTCGATTTTGGTCAAAAATGTTCAAAACTTAAAATGCCTAAAAATGCTTAAAATGGGTCAATTAAAGTCTGTTGATGCATGTAGTAGTATACTTTTTTCTAAATATATAGAGAAAACACCATATTATGGGATGTCCAAATATAGCCACCTAAAAAAAAAAGTCATACTATAGCATGTCGATTTTTGTCAAAAATTGTCAAAATTTTAGATACCTAAAAATGCTTAAAATAGGTCAATTATAGTCTGTTGATACATGTAGTACTATAGTTTGTCCAAAAATAGCGAGAAAACACCATATTATGGGATGTACAAATATAGCCACCTAAAAAAAAAGTCATACCATAGCATGTTGATTTTTGTCAAAAATGGTCATATTTTAAAAAGCTTCAATTATAGTCTGTTGATCCATTGAATAGTAGTTTTGTGTTGTTGTTGTTGTTTTTCAAGGTAATGCACTAAATGTTAATATCGTAGTTATTAATGTCTAGAAAATCCTAAAAATTCAATATTTTGGTATGTCCAAAAATCTTTTTTTTAAAAACACCACAGTATAGTATGTCGAAAAAAGTCAAACATCGATCATAGTGTCATTAGTCAAAAAATGTCTAAAAACACTTGAAAACAGCATGTTGATCATGGTAGGAGGGTAGTTTGTGTCTCAAAAATCTCAGAAAAAAAAAAAAAACATACTATATAGTGTGTCAAAAAAAGCTTTTAAAATGGTCAAGAGAAGTTTTTCCTGTTTTCTCCTTTTCAGTGATTCCTGTTTAAGCTGTAATGTTTTCATGGGTACCTTGCTCTTAGGTGCTGCAGGTGGCCGTACAATGAAAACTAAATATATTTTTAAAGAACAAATCAGTTGTAATGATGTTTTAGTTTGGAGCAGCAGGCAGGTGAGACATCCTGAACTTCTCCTTATGTCGAAGAAAAACACTTGACGACCAGGCAGATTCGAATTACAGCCTTGTGCGGGATTTATTGTAGGTATCAAAAACAGATACAGATGCCAAATGTGACAGACAAATCCAAACATCAGAACAACTCTGAGGAGACAACACCCTGTGTTTGTCTTTTTAGTTTGCAGGTTCGTGCGTCATTATTTCTGTGTAACTAAAGTTCAATATCCTGTAATTTCCTGTTATGTTCCACTTTTGATATAAGAGCACACTTGGGAGGTCAGATCCCTATTCTAATGTTATCAAATCAACCAGAGCATCCGCTAAGCTGACTTGTCTAATGAGTTTTTCCTTTCCCATAAAAACCGAAATCCTACATTTTGCCAGGTCATGTCATGCATTAATTTCTTATATTACCTATATATTTTCAACGGATTTACACTACACTCCCAGCTCTGCTGGAGGTTCAGACCCCAAAAGAGGATCACAGAGGAGCAGACTAATCGCCCCGAGGTGAGACGTGGACTCAGGACAAATCCTGGTGTTTACCTGTCAACCCCACGTTTCTGCTCCAAAACAGTGTTAACGCTCAGTCGTGCTCCTCCATCCTTTGGGAGGTTTAATTAGTCATCACTCAGCTCTGTGTCTGCTTAAACACACAGTCCCTCTAAATCACTTTGGGTTCAGACTGGCGGGAAGGATTACAGCTCGGTAATTTGTCTAAATCAAATGATCACAGGAAGATAAGGTGCTCAGGTGTTTGCTTTAGGTGTGGATTTTATCTCACACTGTGGTTTTTTTTTTACCTGATTCAGCTCTAATTTATACGACAATGCCTTGCTGAGTGTGCAAGATCTTTCATCCTGCAGTAACACATGATTGCACGTGTGGGATTTAACAGAACAACCTCGCTCCCGGCGACCAGCTCTGCTTTTACCTTTCGTTGTATTCTCAGGTGGCGGCCAATTCGATATATTTTCTTAACTAGCCAGGCTTGGGAGGGCGTAGCTGTCTTTGTTTCTGAAAAAAAAAAGGAAAAAGAAAGAAAAATGAAGCAGGTGTTGAAAAGAAAGTGCAGCCACAGCAACTCTGCACATGTACTGAGAGGACACTCCACCCTGAAACTGATTCAGAGGGAAGATATCACAGAAGAGCTGCACAAACTGCTAATGTGCTAAATACAAAAAGCAGAGAAATCACATGGACTGAACCTCAGACAGAAGACACGTTCAGCTCATTATACTCAGGTGGAAAGACACAAACTAGTCCCTTTATTGTTTTTATGGTCTGTTTTTGAAATGAAAATATGATCACTGTTCCCAAGTGAAATTAAGTTTTGCATTCGCATTTATCCTGAATAATGAAGCACACCCTTCTGCATCACTGAGTTAAAATGATGAAAGCTCAGACACATCATGGGAACAGAACCAGCAGGTGAGGTAATAATCACACTACTTACTGTCGGATATTTTGTGATGGAAATTTCCTTTCTTGTGACCATTGTTTTGTAATTGATCCCTTACTGACTGTGTAATCTCTAGAATCTTGTAAAATCTGAACTCAAGCAACCATCTTATCTCTCTTAATGTCTCTGCAAACATCTTGCTGTTTATCTCTGTTCTTGGCCAACACAAGAAAGGGGAAGACAGGACAAGATTAAATGCTGCTTTTTTGCTTTTGTATTTCCAACCAACCATCCAATCAACTAACTAACCAACCAACCAACCAACCAACCAACGTAAAAAAAAACACAACCAACCAACCAACCAACCAACCAACCAACCAACCAATCATTCAACCAACCAACTAACAAACATAAGAAAAACAACCAACCATCCATCCAATCATTCAACCAATCATCCAACCAACCAACCAACCAACCCATCAAACAAACAGTCACCAATCATCCAAAAAAACATCCATCCATCCAACCAATCAACGTACCAACCAACCAACCAACCAACCAACCAACCAACCAACCCATCAACCAACCAGTGAACCAATCATCAAAAAAAACATCCATCCATCCAACCAATCAACGTACCAACCAACAAGCCAACCAATCATCCAAACAACTATCCAATCAACCAACAAACCAACCAACAAACAAATGTAAAAAACCCTACCAACCTACCAACCATCTATCCATTCAACCAGGCATCCAACAACCAACAAAAACACATAACAAAACAACCAATCCATCCTACCATTCAACAAACCAACCAAACATCCAACCTAAAAAACAACCATACAGTCATCTAACCAACCAACCAAACAATCTCCACCAAACCACCTTTACCTGGACCACCTCAGCAAGCGGTTTGAGTGATCGAATCCCAATGGTGGTCGATTACAGTTGAATTGAATACTGTCCACTTGTGATCTGATCGAGTGTTAACAATGTTTCAGATGTGAAAAAATAAAGATGTCACTTGTTTGTATGGTACAAACGTCTGGGCTGTTTAAAGGAAGCAGTATCTCATGAACATCATTCCTCGATCTGTAACATCGAAACACGTCAGCAGTTACAACACCTCCAGGTCCTACAGATTCATTCAAGCAGCCAGTAAACTGTATCGAAGACACTGTGAATCAGAGTTGCGCCCACACTTGGCTGACAGCTCAGAAATCTGTTGTTACACAAACACTAACCTGGGCGAGAAGCCAGCACAAAACAAAGCCAGGTGAGTGTGTGGCTGCGGGACAAAAACGTGACCTGGAGTACCAGGGGCCCAGGGGGAGCAAGGTGCAGGATGAAAACCTAAACAACTGTGTTTGTGGACATAAAGAGCCGCAGAGGTTTTCTCGCTGTGTGTTTTCAGGGAATCTTTTGATTAACAAGCCTTTTGTCTCACACCAAAACCGATTTGTTGCTTCTCTGCTTGTCAAGCAGCCAAAAAAGATTAAAAGGAGCGTGCAGCTCTGCAGTATTAACCTGCTGGATTGTGTTCAGTGTTTACTGCTGTTTTCAGCTTCTGTGTCCTGTTCTCGGCCGGTCTGGACACAGGATTAGAACAAACAGGGTTCAGTGTTAATGACAGGTGGCAAATCCAAGTCGACTGCAACCCCGAGAACCCCTTCAATCCCCCGGAGCAGACAGGAAAGCTGCTGCTGCCTGAGATTTCAGAGAGGAGAGCAACTTTAGCTCTTCTGTTGTTTGTGCATCAAATATTCACAAAAGTGTGAAATAAAATATTTCAGTATTCAGCTCCTCCACCAAAACCAAAACACACACGAACACACAAGAGTGAAAAACATTCAGTATCGATTAAATGTCTCACGTTGCTGCAGGTTATTTGAAATCATCCCCATGCAAACAGTCTCATATAAACCTGCTCTGTTCAAATGTGCATGATTAAATATTTGCTTTTCTCTGTTGAAATAAACAGTAAATTGTCTGTTTTTAAAACCATTTTAATATCAAACCAAACAAGGCCCTGATATTAAAATGAAAACATAATTTCTTGCCTAAATAAATCTAATTAAATACTTAAAGACATTGAGGTTTTTTTCCGTCATTAATTTTTATTCCTGAAATGTATTTATCAAGGATCCAAGAAAAACAGCTCTGCTTCACAGTCATGCTTATTTAAATGGATCCAAGTGTTTGTGATAAGGTTTAAATGAAGAGTTTTGTCAAATAACAGAGGATGAATCACAATTAGTCTGATTACGTCGTTTTCTTCACACTATAATTTCCATTTATGACCTCAGCTCTACCTGCAGCCTGAGGATAAACTTGTACTGTGAGGTCTGCTCTGTACTTCCACCAGTGCTTTTAATAGTCATTTCCCAAGTTGGAGGAAGATTTACTGCCAAGTGGGTTTTAAAAAGACAGAAACATAAATAAAAAAAATAGAAACAAGCTTGAGAAATATAGGAGAAATCAAAAACCACAAAGATGTGTTACCTACGCATAAAATAAAAGAGCTGAACCATTTTAGAAGCAGTAGTATGTACAGTAAGTGCAAAATATTGTCCACAAAAACATATTTAAGTATCTTCTATTGTTGTGCAAAAAGACTCCAGTTTAAACAAAATGTGTTCCATCAAAACATTAATTTGGCAGCCGCGCTTTAAGCCTACATTTTTTCTAATGGCCAGCAGGGGGCAACTGCACTCGCTGCAAAAAGAAGTCCATTTTCGAAGTCAACAGAAGAATGGTCCTGTTTCTCACTTGATTTATGACCTCAGTAAACATTCTTATAATAACCTTATGGTCTCAATAGGTAGTTCAAGAACTGAGTACTTGTATGTTGTCGAGAATTTTGTACTTCTCCTCTCGTCTCATTATTGACCAGGGGCTAAATGGAAATTCAAGAAAATGAAATTCCTTCTGTCTGAGAGAGCAACAGGCCTCATAAAGATAATAAGAATGTAACCTAAGAATATCTTTGCAGAGGTTCAGATGATGGGAAATTAATGTTTCAATAGAAAACTCTCTGAGGTGCTCTGTGTCAGGAGCCGAGGTGCTGAAGTCTAACAGGGTTGAAATTAGATTTTTCTGGCAGTCGAAAGGCAGTGACTGTGAGTCAGTAGTTAATAAAAGAAACTCTCTCTTTCTGAAAAAAATCAACTTAGCACGGATTTACAGTGGTGAGGGCTGGAGATGTGATGGAGAGATTAGTTTCTGTGTGTGTGAGACTATCACAGACAAACAGAAGACACAGAAAAGAACAAAGAAAGTACAGAAACGTGCACCAAGAACCTTGAATTACAAAGAATCAGTTTGTTTCTTTCTCTGCTGAACTCAAAGCTTCATTTAGAGGCTGTACAACAATACACACAGTAAAAAAAGGACAACCAACGAACTATCCAACCAACCAGCCAACCAGCAATCAATCATCCGAACAAACAAGCAACCAAGCAACCATCTAACAACCAACCAACTAACCAGCCAAACAATCAACCAGCCAATCATCCAACCATCCATCCAACCATCCAACCAACCAACCACTTATCCAAACAATCATCCAACCAACCAACCAACCATCCAACCAACCAACCAACCAACCAACCAACCAATCATCCAAAAAAACCATCCAACCCACCAACCAACAAACCAACCAACCATCCAACCATCCAATCAACCAACTATCCAACAACCATCAAACCAGACAGCCAACCAACCAACCAACCAACCAACCAACACAGACAAACAGAAGGCACAGAAAAGAACAAAGAAAGTACAGAAACATGCCATCAAGAACCTTGAATTAAAAAAAGTCAGTTTTTCTTTCTCTGCTGAACTCAAAGCTCCATTTAGAGGCTGCACAATAGCACACACAGTAAAAAAAAGGACACAGATTAACATCCATTTGAAGCAAAGTCGAATACTTGAGGTCAAAAACGTAAAAAAATATAAGTAAAACCAACTTAATCCAATAAAATATTGGTTAGAAAAAGCAGTGCAGACGGTCCTGTCACCCTGTCAGCTGAACTTTAACGTTCAGTTTATTAACAGTCCAGGCAATAACTTCTAATTCACTTAAAGTTTAATTATTTAATAAAATCTCTGGAGGACAAAAAGATCTTCATGTGAACTGACACACAGTTAATGAACCACAGTACCAATTAAGCCTCTGAGCTTTTGATGAATGGACCGATATTTTTAAACTAAGACAGAGGAGAGAAATTCAAATATAAAACTATCAGCTGTTCATCAGAGCTAATCACACCTACAGCACTAAAGTCTCCAATCTTTCATATTCTATGTTTGTTGGCATTAAATAGTGATTTCTGCTAGTTTTCAAAGTCCCGTCCATCACTGACTTCAAACTTTAAGAAAAGAACTGAGCAATGACATGAAATGTTGAAAAATAAAAATCACATTTAATACTAACAGGTTGAGTTTGATTACCAATAAGAGCTAATGGCTGACAATTTTGTGTATTTTTTGTTCATTTTATGCCTTTTTTTGTAATTCTGTGTCTTATTTGGTAATTTTGTGTCTCTTTTTGTAATTTTGTGTATTTTTTGGTATTTTTTTCATGTCTGGGAGGCAGTCGGAGCAGATAAACTAGTTAACAAGGGCTCAGACTGAGACTCGTGGATCCAGTGTTCTCAGTACAAAAATATAGATTAATTCAGCTTTAATGTGGGTGTTAAATGAAGGTTAAGCAAACTTCTTCTTGCCGATTGTGATTGATAATCATCTGTAATTTCTGTGTTAACAGAATCTCTAAAACTCTCTCTGATAATCTCTGGTTGGAGTATTTTCCTGAGGCTGCTCATGTCACATTGAATAAAACCCCAACACCCTAACAGGCCCTGTAATGCTTGTTTACCTGCACACGGCTCCGTGTCCGGGGACGATGTGACAGTCCCCGTGTCGGCAGTAGTCCGGCTGCAGGACACACACACTCTGACAGGGCAGGCCGTCCACAGACAGGAAGCCCGGCTCACACACACACTGAGCCTCCTTGGTCCGGCTGTTCACCATGCAGCGGGAGAACTCGTCGCAGGCCAGGAACTTACAGGCATCGGCCTGGTCGGCTGCAAAGAAGAAGAAGATTAGTATTCATGGAGCGTGTCCCTGCTCCTCCCGCTCCCCTCCCTCCTCTCCAGGAGGTGCTGAGGACTGTTTGATTTTAATGAGATCCTCAGCTTCTGGTCTGCATTGAAATGTAAGATTCAGCCTCCGGCGTGGACGGCTTCCCAGACTAAACGTCAGAGGCACTCCGGGGAAATTAGCATGTTTGGAGGGTTCTGTTGATGAAATGTACGGATATAAGAGGCGTGTGGTCACTGTCCGTCTCTACATACATTTATTACCATACATTTATACATTTATTACCATACCTATGGACTGGATGTTTTTACCTCTGTGACCCAGTAAAACTTCAATCAATACAAATATCTTTGGAATATCTGTTCAGAAATGTCTTGCTGTTACTTGTCAGCAGACATACAGTATACATAATATCTTCTTCATTTTGATACCTGGTACAACTAAAGGTACATTTAAGGGCTGATATCTAGACATTTTCCATGGTTTTCTTGATAATGATTTTGGTTATTATCAATAAAACCGTGTTAAATGTCTAGATATCAGCTCTTAAATTAAACTCTTATGTGCTATTTTTGTTGTTTTCATTATATTTGTCCAAACAAGTGTACCTTTAGTTGTACCAGACATTAAAATAAACAAGAAATTGAATAAAACAATGGTCTAATAATGTTTTCCATGACTGTATGTACATCTATTCCTATGTACCGGATGTTTTTACCTCTGAGACCCAGTAAAACTTTCAATCAATACAAATATCTTTGCTATTTCTGTTCTGAAATGTCTGTTACTTGTCAGCAAACATTTATATCAGCTAAATGATACTGTTCGTATGTCAGGCCTTACCAGCGAAAAATGTATGATATCATCTGACATAACCATGACATTCTTTACAATAAGTGTCTCTGCCTTCCTTTGTTACTGGGTTGCCTTCAGGCGAGGCTAAGCCAGGACATTACTTATGTATTTCATATCTTCACAATCATAGCAGGAGAAAATGATTCATATGCAAAACTTGCAAGATGCTGTGAAAAACTTAATAAAAACAGAAAGCAATGATTTGCAAATCCTCTGCAACATAAATTCAATTTAGATGAAAGAACTGGGAAACTTTTGTTTCTTGTAAAGATATACTCATTGTATTTTTTATTTACAGTTACAGCTTCCCAAAGGAATTTGGTTAGTCCAACTTAATTTACTAGTTTGTCAGTTAGTCAAGCTTTTGAACCAAGTCAGGTCCATTTGATAGATTTGGCACTTTAAGGCTAACAAGGTTAAAGCTATGCTTATTGATCGTTATATGCGTATAGAGAACGCTAAAACCACTATCCTAACCTACTTTATTAGCAAGATTATTCAAGCTTTCTAAGCAAATAGGCTCCATTTGATAGATTTGGTAAACATTTAAGCTATGCCAACTGACTGTTGAATGCGAATGGAGAATGCTAAAACCATTAGCGCCATGCTCATTGAGGTACAGTTAAATAAAAACACAGATTTGGGTGGTTTAACATAGTTTGATAGTTAGTTGAATAATTAGGCTTTCTAGCCAAGTAGGGCCTACTTGATAGACTTGGTATTTTTAGGCAAAACGCTTAAGCAATGCTAACTGTTCCATTCATTTGCATGGGGATCGCTAAAACCATTAGCACCATACTCCAGTTAAATAAAAACACATATTTGGTCGGTCTAACTTAGTTTGAAAGTTAGTTGATTAATCAAGCTTTCCAGCCAATTAGGGTCCATTTGATAGACTTGGTACTTTATGGTAAAACATTTAATCTATGCTAATTGTTCCTATGTATGTGAATGATATGAGAACGCTAAAACCATTAGTACTATACTCCTAGAGGTGTAGTAAATAACAGATTCTAACCTACTTTATTAGCCAGATTATTCAAGCTTTCTAAGCAAATAGGCTCCATTTGATAGATTTGGTAAACGTTTAAGCTGTGCTAACTGACTGTTGCATGCAAATGGAGAACGCTAAAACCCTTAGCACCATACTCCTGGAGGTGTAGTTAAATAAAAACACAGATTTGGTCGGTCTAATTTAGTTTGAAAGTTAGTTGATTAATCAGGCTTTCCAGCCAAGCAGGGTCCATTTGATATACTTGGTAATTTATGGTAAAACATTTAATGTATGCTAACTGTTCCTATGTATGTGAATGCTATGAGAACGCTAAAACCATTAGCCCCATGCCCTTAGAGGTGTAGTAAATAAAAACAGATTCTAAACTACTTTATTAGCTATATTATTCAAGCTTTCTAAGCAAATAGGCTCAATTTGATAGATTTGGTCGTTTATTTCCAGGCAGCAGTGATTAAATGGGAAAATAAATGGTACTTGAGCTGTCAATCAACCGTTTTTGCAGCCAGTCGAGCTGTTATTGAAGAAGGTTTTCTAATAGTTATTTTAATTCAGTGGATGCCTGATGACACACTCAACTTTGATAAAGTATTCAGCATTTTTACTATTTCCAGCCCAGTGGCTTTAATAATGATAAGGGAGACGTGTCTCAGTAGATTTGTCTGAATTTACTTGACTTTTACTTTCAGTGCAGTACTTTTTCTTTGTTGTATTACTAGTTATAATGAGGAGAAGTATGAAGCATGTACAGCTGGGTGGATACAACACTACTGAGTGTATTTTATCACCATCGGCCGTTTGTACGACACGATTGTTTCAGCAGAAACACGATCCCCGATCAGCCGCCTGCAAGGCAAAAAATGTTGCAGCAGCACTTCTCGTCTCCGCTGCTCACTTCTCATCTTCATTACTATTATTCCTGCCCTATAACGTTCTGTACAACCCCTCTGTGTATTGGTGGAGTTGACATATAGACCTAATTACTGAGTCTATTTGAATGTGTTTGTGATCTTTGCTCTACGGCTGCGTCTCATCTGTGGAGAATATTACAACACAAATCTTATAAAGTATGGAGAAGATACAACAATGAGACTTAATGTGAGATGCTGCTTTGTGTTTTAACACACACATAAAGAGATATCATCAGCCACATCACTGTGCTGCTGCTGTAAAATGAATGAGGGGCTATGAATGGCTTTTTCCTGAATAGTGAAGTTATAAAAATGTGACTGTATGCAATAAGAATTATGAGACATAACTCCTGTAGCTTGGCTGTTAACAAAGATATAATATGCTCTTTATTTTCCAACATGAAATATTTAAGTTTCATTGCCTGGAGGATTAGTTTATTGAGACTGAAATCAAGGTTTTATATAGAGTTTCCTTTTTATGATCTTTATTATCATCGTTACATCATTGCATACTTAGTCGTAAGGCCTGTTTGTTTTGTTTTTAAGCATTTATATGTTACATTTCTGCATTAAATATATAGAAAAAATACTGATCTATGTTACATATTTTGTTGAGTTGTGTGTTCCGTTATTGCAAATGTTTACAATTATTTTCTAACCAGAGAAATCTGCATTTTAATGAAGGAAACTGTGCATTTAACTTACAATACTAAATAAAACAAACATAACAAAATATTAAATAAACCAAACCCACAAAAAAAACACAAAATGTTGCTAGGAAATAAACAAACAGCATTTTTGGAATAAAAAAAATTACACTTAGCTAATACTGACACTTAAAACAATACTGGATGGATGGATGGATGGATGGATGGTTTTATAGGATGGATGGATGGATGGATGGATGGATGGATGGATGGTTTTATAGGATGGATGGATGGATGGATGGTTTTATTGGAAGGATGGATGGATGGATGGATGGATGGATGGATGGATGGATGGATGGATGGTTTTATTGGATGGATGGATGGATGGATGGATGGATGGATGGATGGATGGTTTTATTGGATGGATGGATGGTTTTATAGGATGGATGGATGGATGGATGGTTTTATAGGATGGATGGATGGATGGATGGATGGTTTTATTGGATGGATGGATGGATGGATGGATGGATGAAGGGATGGATGGATGGATGGTTTTATAGGATGGATGGGTGGATGGATGGATGGTTTTATTGGATGGATGGATGGATGGATGGTTTTATTGGATGGATGGATGGATGGATGGATGGATGGATGGATGGATGGATGGATGAATGGATGGATGGATGGATGGATGGATGGATGGATGGATGGATGGATGGTTTTATTGGATGGATGGATGGATGGATGGATGGATGGATGGATGGATGGATGGTTTTATAGGATGGATGGATGGATGGATGGATGGATGGTTTTATAGGATGGATGGATGGATGGTTTTATTGGATGGATGGATGGATGGATGGATGAATGGATGGATGATGGATGGATGGATGGTTTTATTGGATGGATGGATGGATGGATGGATGGATGGTTTTATTGGATGGATGATGGATGGGTGTGTGGATGGTTTGTATTGGATGGATGGACTGACTGACTGACTGACTGACTGACTGACTGACTGACTGACTGACTGACTGACTGACTGACTGACTGACTGACTGACTGACTGACTGACTGACTGACTGACTGACTGACAGACAGACAGATAGATAGATGGATAGATAGATAGATGTACCTGTTTCTACGTCCAGGGAGTGCGTGTCGATCTGGATGTGCAGGTTCCTGGATGCGGCGGAGCAGAACTCCTCCAGGACGCAGTGCACCGCCTCCGTGATGTTGTACGGCACCGACTTGGCGAACTTGACCTTGCTGTTGACGACCACGCTGCCCTTCCTGAAGTTCAGGATCTCCAGTTTCTTGAAGCCCGTCAGGTTGGCCTGTAGGTACGGCAGCAGCTGCAGACGGGAGGAGGAGGAGCACAGAATGACAGATGAATCAGATCCTGGAGGTCCCCGGGGCCGCCCGGCAGACCCAGCCTCACTCTGTCTGACAGTTAATTTGATATTAACGACCGAGTGTTTGCCTCCATTTATCAAATCGTCTCATCTGTTATACATGAGAAGCTGCAGAACTCACTCACACAACCCAGACATTAGGAGAAAATTACACCGCTTCCTAAAAATGACAGATTCCCTGCACAAACTAAGCTGCTGCTCAGAAAAAAAATTAAGATTAAATTGTCTCATTCATATCTTTTTCTCTAAGCCAGTTGAAGTCATAAATAACTTGATGCTTCCTCTGTTAAGTTGCTATAAAACGCTCGATAAATCAACACTTTTTATGCCTCAAATCTGATTCTGTCGTACAGTTATGGAATTTATTTCAGCAGATTTATTCATTTTCCAACTTCTGGAGTGATTCTGGTGTTCTCCTTGCTTGAATCAGAAGGTTTTTCTGGTCGTTCAAGAGTTGTAAAGACAACAGAATAGCTTTTAAATCATGCAAACATCTCTAAGAGGCAAAGCTGCTCCTCAGTTGAGTTTATATTCAGAGAGCCAGATGTCAGAAAATACATCTGCACACGGTGAGAGAGATGAAAGTCGTGTTTGCATGCGTGACAACAGCAACATCTCTTTCTTGTGAAGGAGGATCCACCAAAGATGCACATCCACTAAATATGTTATTTTAATAATAGAGAAGTTAAAGTATAATGAATCACATTTATAGAGGCAATAACAGGAAAAAACTTCTGTTTATTCCAAATGGAAACCATCAAGGCAATACAGAGCTGTCTTAAACCTGCATTCTGTATAACGGCCAGCAGGGGGCGACTCCACTGGCTGCAAAAAGAAGTCTGATTATATGTAAGTCAATGGGAAAATGTCTCAACTTCTCACTTGATTTGTTTCTTAACCCTGTGGAGTCCAGGAGAGCGCCAGAGCATGACTTCTTCACAATGTCACAACGTAAAAACGAGGCAGCATGGAGCTCTGCTGTCAGCTTCCCTTCTAAAGTTTCCAAGTCCAATTTAACGCAGTAGCCCTTTTTTCCGCAAAGCTAAAAAAAAAAACACCTTCAAGTGTATTAACATGATTTTTATTGTTATTGCAGAGATGTTTCTAATTTTGCTGTGTTTCCTCCATTCCACATTTTTAATGCAATCTTTTGAGTTTACTGTTTCTTTGTGTGTTTTTATGTGTTTTTTTTTGTGTTTTTATGAGTTTTTTGTAAAAATGTTGTGTGTTTTTTGTAATTTATTTTATATTTTTGTGTTTTTTGTATTTTTTATGTTTTTATGTGTTTTTTGTAATTATTTTGTTTTTTTATTTGTTTTTTTTGTATTTTTTGTGTTTTTATTTGTGTTTTTTGTAATTATTTTGTGTTTTTATTTGTGTTTTTGTAATTATTTTCTGTTTTTTGTGTGCTTTTATTTGTGTTTTTTGTAATTTTTTGTGCTTTTATTTGTGTGAAAAAAATTGCTTTTTATTCTTATTCCATGATTTCTGTCATTCAAACTGTGTAATTCTGCACAAAGACATGTTTGAGTTGTTCCCACTTCTAGCCACGATTGTGCTGATTCCACAGAGCTGCAGGACATCTCTATTGGTAATGTTTTCCTGTATATGATTGTGACATTTTGTGTTTTCACATCATGTCCTGAAGCATTTAAATATGTATAGAAGTCAAGATTGACGTCCCAACACCTCGTGAGGCATGCAGCTGCATATTTGTGGGTTAAATCTCAATAAATTCTATTTTTACAGAAGATGGCTACTTTTTTCCCCCCAACACTTCATAAATGTTTATGGTCAATTTTGCATGAAGGCAGAAACGGGAAATGTATTTAGTAGCTGCTGTGTTTGTGTGTGTGTGTGAAATGATAAATACATTTCTAAGCAGCAGTGGCAGCGACTGCCACTGATGTGATTATGTTGTTTACTGAAGAGATGCAGTTAAGTGACGCAGGCTTCAGTTTGTTTCGCTCATCAGTTTCCTTCTCTTATTCCTCCTGTCATCAAGCTCGTTTTTATTAGAAGGAGTCTTCACCTCACACCAGATACCGCATCAACAAATTAGCCTCTTTCAAAATTCGGTTAAACTCTCCAGAAAGCCTGCTGCATTTCTGCACGGCGCACAATTAAACTCACACACTCGACAATTTTTGTTTCTCTAATTCCCACACGGCCGTACATAATTACCTCTATTGATGCAGTCAGAAAAGTAAAAATCTATTCAGAAAATGTGGGTCTCTTAAGGATTTAGAGCACTATTTTTTTTTAAAGAGGCAATATATAGTCCTGAGCCAATATATTCTATTCATGTGATAATTACTGTGTGTTTGAATTAATTTCTCACTGCTGTCGGCATAAACAGAGAACAGAGCGGGAGAGAGAGAGAGAGTGAGTGATAGAGAGAGAGCGAGAGAGAGGACCAGATAGAGAGGGCCAAATAGGGAGCGCAAGAGAGTGCACGAGAGAGAAAGAGAGAGCGAGAGAGCGAGAGAGCGAGAGAGCAAGAAAGAGAGAGACAGAGAGAGACAGAGAAAGAGCGAGAGGGCGCATGAGAGAGTGAGCGAGAGAGAGAGAAAGAGAGAACGAGAAAGACGGGGAGAGAGCGAGACAGAGAGAGAGAGAGACAGGACATAGAGAGAGAGAGCAAGAGAGAGTGAGAGCCTGAGAGCCAGAGAACAAGGAAGAGAGAGGGAGAAAGCGAGAGAGACAGAGAGAGAGAGAGACAGAGCAAGAGAGAGAGAGAACAAGAAAGAGAGAGCGAGAGAGACAGTAAGAGACAGACAAAGAGCAAAAAAGACAAAGAAAGAGAGCGACAAAGACGGAGCGAGAGAGGGCAAGAGAAAGCATGATAGAGCGAAAGAACAAAAAGAGAGTGAGAAAGAGAGTTAGAGTGACAAAGAGAGAGAGCGTGAGAGAGCGAGAAAGACGGGGAGAGAGAGCGAGAGAAAGCGAGATAGAGAGGACAGTGAGAGAGAGTGAGAGAGCGAGAGAACAGGAAAGAGAGAGAAAGAGTGAGAGACAGAGAAAGAGTGAGTGAAAGAGCGAGAGAGCAAGAAAGGCAAAGAGAGAGAACGCAAGAGAGCGAGCGAGAGAGATCGAGAGAGAACGGGAAATACGGAGAGAGAGAGAGCGAGACAGAGAGAGAGAGCAAAAGAAAGTGAGATAGAGAGAAAGAGAGATAGAGGGCGAAAAAGAGAGAGAGAGAGAGCGAGAGAGTGAAAGAGAGAGAGAACAAGAGAGAGAACGAGAGAGAGAAATACCATTCTTCATTCAAGTTTTTACACTGAAAACAATCATGCAGAAGTTTTCTTGCTCTGACTTTTAAAAGTTACAGGGAGAACTTGTACTTGTACTTGTAATTTGTACCAACTTCTGCCTTTGTCCCCAGTGGACGCTGGTAAATGAATGGTGGTGGCAGCGCTACACATGTTCTCATTGATTTGTATTCAGTCTGACTCTTTTCACAGCTATTATCATGTTTAAAACATGCACCGAGGCTCAGAGGAGCTCACTTATTTATTAACGGGGTGAAGGAACGCTGACCGTGCATGATGTTTAACATCCACACCTGGGAGTTTAATAATGATGACTGGGAGCCTCCCAGTCTGCTGCTTTATAATGGTTTACTGACCAATTACAGCGTTTTGACAAGTCCGATCGAAGTCTATCGACGGGAGGGAAAAGTGATTCATAGCAGTCAATAGAAGGAAACAATGAGGTTAAGATCAGTATGTCCTTTAAACAATACATATTGATGTTACATAAAGCTTCTAATATTGAGTCTGAACACATTAAATAACAACAATACATTTAATTTATGTCTTCGTTGTCTCCTCTGGTTGGTTTCTTCACTCTGTGCTTTATATGAACAAATGTCCTTCGTCTGTTGGACAGAATCTGAGAGGGAAAATCTGACACGTATTCTGAGTTTTTTTTTCTCCTAAATTTGAGTTTTTTTCTTGTAAATTTAGAGACTGAGAGATAGTGAGAGAGCTAGAAAGAGAGAGAGCGAGAGAGAGCGAGAGAGAGAAAGAGAGAGAAAGAGCAAGAGAGTGAGAGAGAGAGACAGAGAGAGAGAGCAAGAAAGACAGAAAGAGAGAGTGCGAGAGAGAGAGCGCGAGAGAGAGCGTGAGAGAGAGCGCGAGAGAGAGAGTGCGAGAGAGCGTGAGAGAGAGCGCAAGATAGAGCGCGAGAGAGAGCACAAGAGAGAGAGCACAAGAGACAGAGCGAGAGAGAGCGTGAGGGAGAGAGTGCAAGATAGAGCGCGAGAGAGAGAGTGCGAGATAGAGCGCGAGAGAGAGAGTGCGAGAGGGAGCGCAAGAGAGAGCACGAGATAGAGTGCGAGAGAGAGCGTGAGAGAGAGAGAGAGCGAGAGAGAGAGTGCGAGATAGAGTGTGAGAGAGAGTGCAAGAGAGAGACAGAGAGAGAGAGCAAGAAAGACAGAAAGAGAGAGAGTGCGAGAGAGAGTGCAAGAGAGAGCACGAGAGAGAGAGTGCGAGAGAGACAGAGAGAGCGTGAGAGAGAGAGCAAAAGAGAGAGAGTGAGAGAGCGAGAGAGAGCGAGAGAGAGCGTGAGAGAGAGAGTGCGAGATAGAGCGCGAGAGAGAGCACAAGAGAGAGAGCACAAGAGACAGAGCGAGAGAGAGCGTGAGGGAGAGAGTGCAAGATAGAGCGCGAGAGAGAGTGCGAGAGGGAGCGCAAGAGAGATCGCGAGATAGAGCGCGAGAGAGAGTGCGAGAGAGAGAGCAAGAAAGAGAGACAGAGAGAGTGAGAGAGAGTGAGAGAGAGTGAGAGAGAGCGAGAAAAAGGGAGCGAGAAACCTTGTTAAGTTTTACAAGTTTTTTCTTGTAAATTTATTTATTTTTTCTTGCAAATTTGCTTACATGCTGAGGTTTTGCAGGTGTATTGTTGACCATGTCGGCCTTCTTTCCTGATTAGCAGTGAACACAAAGTGCAGCTGAAGCTGATGGAAACATCTTTTTTTATTTTTATTAAAGGATTTGGTCACAATCCAAAGTAGTGGATGATTATGATGGAGCTGAAGGAAAAGTGATTCAATATTCATCTTGAGGGGAACAAGAATGATCATTATTTTCATTGTATTTTCTCCCGTCTGATAAATGTTGTGATGTTTTTTTTACAATTGTGCATATCTGAACTTGTGAACTCTACCTGCTTCAAAGGTGCACGGAGCATCAAAGAAGCTCTTCAGACACTAAAACACTTTAATGTTAAAGACCAACACGCTTCAAAGCCCACGAACTGAAAGTAGATCAATATGCTACAAGTGTTGCAAGTGTTTTAACGTCTTTAGCGATCTCAGTTCTTAAAAGGGAAAATTCTTCCCATGTGGTTGAGTTCAGAGGGAGTTTTCTATTCAAAGAGGAGCAGAAAGAGAGAGAGAGACTGAGAGCAGGCAGCCAAAAGGGCATCGAAATTAAACTGCTGCTCGCTGCTAATTGAAGGGATTTACACACTTGTTTGTGGAAGAGTGCTAATCAGAGCCGCATTCAGATGAGAATAACTGGCAGTGATTTAAAAAAAGGGAGAGTTTGTGAGTATTCTGGCTGTTAAAGATGATATTTCATCTGACTTTTGGACCGTAGGATGTTTCTGGAAATGAATCTTTGATGAAAACAGCCATTAAATCTTAAACAAACCCAAATAGTGATGTTGTAAAGCCTCTACAGTGTGTCAGTGATTCTCTCATGAAGAATAAATGCTCAGCAGTGTCTCTGTCTCCTGTTTACCACTCTGTTCACTCAGCATATATTCTCCCCGCCTCGTTAATTCAGCCGAGTCATTGTTTGTAGTGAAAACGAGCTGTATTGTACCTGCCAGAACTCAAAATTATTCTCTCACTTTCTCTTTTCATGCAAAACATCAGAACAAATCCATTCAGAGCACGGCCGGCTGCAGGTCTGACTCTCTGCTGCAGCTGCTCACTTTCCTTTCTTTTCTGTTTTTAACTGTCAAGTCATTATTTAAATTCACAGGAAGGTCAAAAACTACAAGAACTAACATTTTTAAATGGCTAAAGAATCTGTGCTCAGGTATGGGAAACTAATTATTTGCATTTTAAGCTAAATTGGTAGTTTAAGTATATTTATGTCAAGTCTGCTTTACACTCAGATGACCTATAGATCCATTTTCTGTTAGTGAACACTATAATGTTTTGTTGTAGGCGGAGTTTCAGTGGAGGTTAAATAATTCCCTCTACATTAAAGCCAATGCTGGCTTGCAAGTTTTTTTTTGGCTTGTTTTTAACAATAGAAAAAAATATATTTTCTGAATATGCACGCTCAATCGCTCTGATTTTTTTAAATATATATATACATTTTTAATTAAATAGGACGGTAAGTGTTACTGCCAGACTTATTTTAATTTTGAATTCTAAAAAAAGAATGTTGCCCTAATTTTAATTCAGCAATATGATTTTTATGATTTTTTTTTTTTTTTTTTTACATAGAATTCACTGTTATTTAAAATTCAAGGCCATTAAAAAATTGTACACAAAAAAAATCTATAATGTCCCATTATATTACTTTGCAGATTTCAACTTCTATTTTATGGTTAATATTTATGATAAAAGTAATTTACCTTTTTAATGGCATTGTCACTAAATGTAGAAAAAAACAACAAGAAAAATCACGTAAAAGAAATAAAAAATAAAAAAGTCCCATTATATAATTTGGAGGTAAATATTTGTAAAAAAAAAAAGTAAAAAAAAAAAGAAAAAGAAAAGAAAAAGACTAATATAATACAGTACATTTCTGGAAAATAAGATGAAAAAAAAACTGTTTAAAAAAAGGAAATATGTACAATGTCCTATTATATGAATATGCAGATCTCAACTTCCATTTTATTGTTAATATTTGTAATATAAGTAATTTCGTAATGGCATTTGCACTTAATGTAGTAAAAAACAAGAAAAAAACTGTAAAAAAATACTGTAAAAGTTTAGAATATAATTTTAAATGTATATATATATATATATACATATAAAATAATAAAGAACAATTCTGGAAAATGACTTTTACAGTGTACCAAACAACCAACAACCATACTTAAAAAACACTCCAACTCTCCCTTTAAGACTCAAAATTATAAAGTCTAGTTTTATGGTTAATACCACTCACCACGTCTAGGAAGGTGCTCTCCAGGGATCGGTACTCCGGGGACGTCTTGTTGAAGAGATCCTCGGAGAAGTCCATGTTGGTGACGCGCAGGCTGAAGAACACCACCAGCTCCCGGCCGTGGCTGGCCGTGGTCGTGGTGGGCGTGGTCAGGTACCTCAGCGGGGGCGGGGCCGTGGCGCCGACGGCGGTTCGATCCTCGCCAACGGGGAGGAAGGTGCTGCCCTCCTCCGGCAGAACCTCGTTGGTCTGATCCAGCCCCACCGCCAAGTCCCTCACCGACTCGTCGACCACGTCTTCCACAACCATTGGCGGGGCGGTTACGGCTTCTTTCGGCGCCGTTTCTTCCAAGTCTTCATCGATAATGATCACAGCTTGCTCCGGTTCTGCCTCCGGTTCTGCCTCCGGTTCTGCCTCTGGTTCTGGCTCCGGTTCTGCCTCCGGTTCTGGCTCCGGTTCTGCCTCTGGTTCTGCCTCCGGCTCTGAGGTTTCCTCCTCTGAAGACTCCGGAGCCGACGGGATTACAGATTCCTCCGCTAGCTCAAAGAGTCCGGAGTCGATAGTCGGGAAGGAGTCCGTTACCTTAATGTCTCTCTCTGGAGACAAATCACTTTGTTGCGTCTCCTCCGGCGAGTCTCCTGTGACTTCACCGTCCTCCCGCGAGACTTCTTTGACTTCATCGTCCTCCGCCGAGTCTCCTGTGACTACACCGTCCTCTGATGTGTCCTGGTTCTTGGGAGATGTCACCTCTTTGAAAAAAAAAGAGGCAGAATTAAGTCATGAGTTCGGAAAAGGATTTTCTACAAATTACCAAAAAAATTAGCCTGCATAATGCATTCAAACTCCTTCATGCAGGAGTTTCAATTTAAAAAAAAAACTTAATTCTTCTTTTCGAACCGAAAAAATAAACAACAACATAAACTACAACAGCGTAGGCTAGATGCATATACACATACTCACATATAAATGTCACAGTGCCATTTATTTCTTTTTTAAAAGGCACTTGCACTTAATGTAGAAAAAACAAGAAAAAGCCGTGGAAAATAATACTGTAAAATGTCTGTAAATGTAATTTTATGGTTAATATTTCTAATGAAACTAATTCATTTTTTAATGCTATTTGCATTTGCCAAAGCAAGAAAAACCCTCTAAAATAATACAGTGCATTTCTGGAAAATATTTTTTTTCTGTGAGATAATATCCTGGATGTTATTCCTAAGTAACAGGGGGGAAAAATCCTGAAAATGATCTCATGCATTTGTGCAGCAGAAATGAATTGTGCATCTCTAATTAACAACAAGGAAGATCAGAAGGACGTGCAGCAGCTAAAAATAGACGATTAATATGTCACAGGATCTTTAATTAACTGCTTAAATGTCAGTGCACAACTCTATTACCATAATTCACTGCCTTCAATCACACATTGTTTCCTCACCTGAGTTGGTTTCCAGCTGCAGATCGCTCTCTGATGCTTCTGTCGGTGTTTCTGCAGCGGTTTCGCTCTCAACTTGTGCGTCTACGCTGTCGACATCCTCCTCTATGTAGAAGTCGTCGATGACGGGATATTCGTGGTCGGGTTCTTCCGGAGTTTGGACGTCTACGGGTACGATGGGTAGGTTATCTTCCTCGTGATGGTCCAATGATGGTCTGACCGGCGGAAGGAACTCGTTATCTTCAATAACGTGAACGGTATCCTCTCCGAAATAAAGATCTTCCATGTTGTTGACTGGTTGGAGGATCTTAATTGACTCGGCTGGCGGCTCAGAAGCTTCTTCATCTGGTTCTGGTGCTAAAAACTCAACTATGTCCTCGTCCGGATTTGGTTCTGGAACTACAACTTCCTCTTCTGATTCTGGCTCTGAAACCTCGGGTATCTCTTCTGGCGGTGGTACAACATGAAATGTGTCTTCCTCTTGTTCTTCTTCAGAAATATCCACTGCCTCTACTTCGGCCTCTGGTGGAAGTTCTGGTTCTGAAATGTCGACGGGTTCTGGGACCGTTTCCTCCTCTGGTTGTGGTAGATCTGCCACTTCTTCCGACTCTTCCTCTGGTTCTGGTTCTGGAACTGCAACTTCCTCTTCTGATTCTGGCTCTGAAACCTCGGGTATCTCTTCTGCCTGTGGTACAACTTCCTCTTGTTCTTCTTCAGAAACTTCCACTGCCTCTACTTCGGCCTCTGGTGGAAGTTCTGGTTCCGAAATGTCGACGGGTTCTGGGACCGTTTCCTCCTCTGGTTCCTCCTCTGGTTGTGGTAGATCTGCCACTTCTTCTGACTCTTCCTCTAGTTTTGGTTCTGATTCGATCTCTACAACCACGTCTTCGCTTGGTTCTGAAACCGTTTCTGTCTCCTCCTCTAATTCTCTGGTTTCTGTCACTTCTGTTTCTGGTTCTGGTTCCAATACGTCAACAGCACCTTCACCTTCAGCTGGTTCTGGAGCTTCGGCAATGTCTTCTACTTCAGAAAGCTCCAGAACTTCCTCCTCTGCTTCTGCCTCTGCTAGTGGTTCTTCTTCATCGTCAACTGGTTCCGGCTCAAATACCTCTAACTCCAGTTCAGAAACTTTTTCCTCAGGAACTTCAGGTACCATTTCCACAACTACTTCTGGTTCAGTTTCCTCAGAAATTTTAGGTACTATTTCTTCAGAAACTTCTGGTTCTGTTTCTATGGAAACTTCTGGTACTGTTTCTTCAGAAACTTCTGGTACTGTTTCTACGGAAACTTCTGGTACTGTTTCTTCAGGAACTTCTGGTTCTGTTTCCTCAGGAACTTCTGGTTCTGTTTCTACGGAAACTTCTGATAATGTTTCTTCAGAAACTTCTGGTACTATTTCCTCAGGAACTACAGGTTCTGTTTCTATGGAAACTTCTGGTACTGTGTCTTCAGGAACTTCCGGTTCTGTTTCCTCTGCAACTTCAGGTTCCGTTTCCTCTGCTACTTCTGGTACTGTTTCCTCAGGAACTACAGATTCTGTTTCTTCAGAAACTTCTGGTTCTGTTTCCTCAGGTACTTCTGGTACTGCTTCTTCTGAAACTTCTGGTACTGCTTCTTCTGAAACTTCTGGTACTGTTTCCTCTGAAACTTCTGGTATTGCTTCCTCTGAAACTTCTGGTACTGTTTCCTCATAAACTTCTGGTATTGTTTCCTCAGGAACTTCTGGTTCTGTTTCCTCAGGAACTTCCGGTTCTGTTCCTTCGGAAACTTCAGGTTCTGTTTCTGGAACTACAGGTACCGTTTCCTCAGGAACTACAGGTACTGTTTCCTCTGGAACTACAGGTACTGTTTCCTCTGGGACTTCAGGTTCTGTTTCCTCTGGAACTTCTATTACTGTTTCCTCTGGAACTTCTGGTACAGTTTCTTCAGAAATTTCAGGTACTGTTTCCTCAAGAACTTCAGGTTCTGTTTCTAGAACTTCAGGTACTGTTTCTTCAGAAACTTCCGGTACCATTTCCTCAGGAACTCCAGCTACTGTTTCCTCTGGGACTTCAGGTACTGTTTCCTCTGAAATTTCCGGTTCTGTTTCCTCTGGAACTTCAGGTATTATTTCTTCTGGTCCTGCAGGTTCAACCTCGTCTTCTCCTTGTTCTAAAACCTCATCTACACCCCCGCCGAGTTCAGACTCTTCCTCTGCTTCCGGATCATGTTCTGGACCCGGATTTGACACCTCAAATATACCTTCTTCTGGTTCCTCGTTAGCATCTCCTGCTACTTCAACTATTTCTGGTTCCATTCCTTCTTCATTCAAAATCTCAACTGTGCTGTCGTCTGGTTCTGGTTCAGATTCTTCTGGCTCGGAAACCTCCTCAAGGTTCATCTCTTCCAGTTCTTCTGGTTCTGAAGCTGCTTCCTCTTCTCGAGTTTCGACTACCAACTCTTCTTCTGGCTCGGAAACTTTGGCTTCTTCTTCTTCCAGTTCTTCTTCTTCGGCTACTTCTTCTTCCGGCTCTAAACCTTCAACTTCTTCTTCTTCAGTTACTTCTTCCTCTGGTTCTAAAACTCCAACAACTTCCATTTCAGGTTCGGACAACTCTACGTTCTCTTCTTCTGGTTCAGAAACTTCTGAGCCAGTCTCTAGCAGTTCTTCATCAGGTTCTTCACCAGGTTCTCCTTCTGGTTCTTGCAATTCAACTTCAGTTTCCACCTCTGAAACCTCATCCTCGTCATAAGGCCGAGGAACATCCACTTCAGTTTCCTCTTCCTCCTCGTCCGGCAGAGTGTTAACTTCTTCTTCGTCCTCCAGAAGTTTTACGATCGGCTCGGTGGGCGGCTGGCCCGTGACGCCTGAAAGCGTCGTGGCCGGGAGGAGTTTGGCGTCTCCAGCAGGAGCTGCTGCCGTCGTCGTCATGGTAACCACGTCCAAACCGGGACTCTCGCTGTCGTCGTCGACAGGAGTCAGGTCTTCCTCTGATATCAGGTTGGGAGACATCAGGCTGATATATGGAGCCTCCGTCTCCAGCTCCAGAATCACAGGAGGGGTCGGCATGTAGTCCCTCACCAGCTCGCCCGTTTCCTCATGATGGATGGTTTCAATCTCGTGTGTAATGATCGGCAATTCTTCTTCCTCCTCTTCTTCTTCTTCTGTGTCTGAAGGCTCGGGCTCACTCACATAAATTTCCTCTGACTCTTCGGAAATATCCTCGGAGGCCGTCTCCGTCATCTCTTCAGTCACCGCCGTGCTCCCCGGGACCGCCGTGGGATCCAACAGGGTCACCAGGGCGTTCTCCTTCTCCAGCGGGGTGAGGGGAACCGCCAGCCGGGGTTTATCCGCCTCCGGCTCGTCGGTGGAAACCTCAAACTCGTTGTGTGAGTCGGGCTCACTGGGCTGCAAAGAGATGGATGCATGACGTGATTAATGCAGTGGGAAGAGTTTAATGGGGGTCATTTGTCAGTGACATTAAACATTATCATCATTTCTTGAGAGGAGTCATTTTTTTTACTTAGAAAAAAAAACAAAAAACACAAAAAAAATACCAAAAACACAAAAAATACAAAAAACACACATAAAACAAGAAAACCAAACCAAAAACCACATACAAACACACTCAAAACACACCAAAAACATGATAAAAATACAAAAAAACACAAAGAAATTACAAAAAACAAAACAAAAAAAACACTAAACAAAAGATTGCATTACAAATACTAAATGCACAAAGCTAAATCAGAAAAATCTCTGCAATAAAAGTAAAATCATGTTGAGGTGTTTTTTTTTACCTTAGCTAAAAAAGGGTTAATGCATTAAATAGGACATGGAAACTTTGTTTTTACGTTGTGACGTCATGAAGAAGTCATGCTCCAGAGGGTTAATTATTGTGTTATACAACCACAACAACTACTACTGCATGTCTTAATATTTCTAGTTTCTGCAGCTCTTACCTCATCCACCACTTCCACTGTAGCCGTTTCTGTCAGAGCTGGTCGGAGGGTTTTTTCTGTCAGAAAGAAAGTAGCACAACAGATTTTAACACTTGAGATAAACAAGTTTCAGGCAGTTCTAATATGCATCAAACCCATTTCATTTACTGCAAAGTTAAAGAATAAAACTACACGATAAAAAATTAGAACAACATCTGTTCATCTTCTGAACCCCACAATACGTTTTTGCATTTCAGAAGGCATATTTTCTTGAACAAATTGGCAAAATTACACAATTTAATTACAGCCAGAAACTGTAAGAACAGAATCTTTTTTGGGATTTTCAAATGTGCAATGATCCTCAAACAAAAAACACTTCTGTCAGGAAAGATAACCAAACCTAAGCTTTAAATATTCATTTCTTTATTTAATGATTTAATCAAAAATACCTGTTTTCTTGTTTAAAATTTCAGCAACAACAACAAACCAGATCCTGTTAAAAACATTAAATTCTTTACTCCTCAGTGCAATGTGAAGCCATAAATACCAACAGTCACGTAATAAAAATATCTGAAACTGACAATTATTCCAACATTGTAAACACTTGTGTGCACCGGTGAAGAATTGTCGATTTCATTTTAGCCAATTAGAAAACTGAACTTGCAGTTTTTCTTTTTTTAATTAGGGCCACGGGGCAATCGCACTTAGCACTATTGTTATACTGTGGATTTTTTCTTCTTCCTCTTCCGGACACAAACCGCTACTTGCAGCACATATTATATATCAAAATGTGCGGTTTGATCGGGATCGGTGTGCTATTACTTTTCTCTATGGAATATGACGTAAATCGCGAAAAACTGCCCAAAATTTTGCATTGAAATGAATGGGACGGCCGAAAAAAAAATGAGCGAAAAAGAACAATAATCGGGGATTTTTAAACGTCTACTCCTCCGGCATAATTTCACCTAGAGACTCCATTTAAACTTTAAACAGTAGACACAAGTCTTGTGTATCGGTGTATTAATCCACGTTTCGATAGGTCATATAGTTTTTTATTAATCCCTGTTCAATGACCATGATCATTTTTGGAGAAATTCTGAGATTATAATGGGTGTGTATTGCACGGAATGTTCGTGTCACAGTGTGTGACATCATCGCCAGAGTGTAGAGGGAGAGAAAAAACTGTCAAAAAATAAATTTGAAAACTGCGCTCCAGGCCGCAAATTCCACTCTACAGAAATAATTTATACATAGAAACGTAGGAAAATTAGTCTTCTCCCTCACAATCCTCTGGTAAAGCTGTCAGAGTTATAGTTTGGGCGTACGACGTACAGATGTGCCACCAACACCACCAACAGCCTCATTGGCTCCCATATTAAAAATGCAGGAAGATTTCTGAAAAAGGGAGATGTAACAGTTTTTTTAGATCGCTCTAACAAAGCTATTTTTTTATTTTTCTTAAAAAAACATATGTAGACGTTCAGGAAGAACTCAGGACGCTCAAAGTGAAGTCGGATCAATGATAGGTATTATGGTTTTGCCAAAAATGCTTTCTGTTCGAGGCAACAAATTCCAGTCTGTCCACCTCTGCTGTCACTGTGCCGGATTATTGACAATTGTTATTCTGCAGACATGCAAGACATTTTTTAGTTCTCCTTTCTTCTAGTCAGGATTGTGTGGTTCATATAGAGGTGAAAGGCCTTTTACTTTATATATTGCAGCAAAAAAAAGCCCTGAAACTGCTTGGTGTTTTGGTGTTTTGGGTTCAGAGGGTTAAGAGATGTTCGTTCTGTACCTGGTTCAAAGTTGAGAGAGTCTAGGTCGATGGGCAGCGACGCCTCCTCTCGTAACGCCTTGGTCACCATCTCTCGGAGGCCGGAGTTGACCGAAACCTCCGGGCTGCCGGTCGGCGCCTCCGAATTCTCTGAGTTGCCTTTATGTAAATTATTCTCAAAGACGAGGGAGTAGTGCACCGAGATTCCTCCGGGCCTGAAAAGGACAAAATATATCTGTAATGTGCAGTTTATGGCTCTGATTCTCATACACTGTAAACAAAAAAAAAATTTGTTTTTACGGTAAAATACCAGCAGCTGTGGTTGACAGAACTTTACCATAATAAATACGGTGCAACTTTTTTTAATATTACGGTAAAAAGATTACCAACCACTGTTGGTTTCACGTTTAAGAATGCCATTTTATTCAATTTTTTTAAAGAATAAATAAAAAGTTTTTCCATCAAAAGAAACGCTGTTCTGCCATAAAATTTAGTTTTTTTCTGTCACTTTGTGTCTTTTTTGGTAATTTTGTGTCTTAATAAATAATTTAGTGTCTTTTTTTGGTAATTATTTGTCTTTTTTTTGTAATTTTATGTCTTTTTGGGTCATTTTGTGTCTTTTTTTGTAATTTTGTCTTTTTTTGGTCATTTTGTGTCTTTTTTTTGTAATTTTGTGTCTTTTTTGGGTCATTTTGTGTCTTAATAAATAATTTAGTGTGTTTTTTGGTAATTGTGTGTCTTTTTCGTAATTGTGTGTCTTTTTTTGGTAATTGTGTGTCTTTTTTGGTAATTTTGTGTCTTTTTTTAAGTAATTTTGTGTCTTTTTGGGTCATTTTGTTTCCTTGTTTTAGTAATTTTGTGTCTTTTTTGGTCATTTTGTGTCTTTCTTTAGTCATTTTGTGTCTTTTTTTGGTCATTTTGATACTGTCTCCAGCGGCCCTCAGGTAATTTGAGTTTGAGACCCCTGAATTACAGTGTTTCATTGTTACTAAAACTGAATTAACGCATTTATCATTTTACGGTCATGCTTTAGCAGTTTTTCACCCTAAAATCTACAGACTTTTCTTACAGTGCATGAACCCTTTTGCAGACACAGGCTTGTGTTAGGCCTACTGTTACTTTGTCCGTGTCCAGAAAATGTTAATACTAACTTTGGATTAAAGGGAGTCACAGCTTGAGCTGCAGAGAGAAGACCTCAGTTTAACTCACAGCAGGTCACCAACAACAGTAATCACAAGCCGTGTGGCGCTGCAGCATCAGAATGCCAGGCATGAATATCCTCAGCTCCAGCTCTCTCTATATATTTATCTTTTATAATAAAAGAGCCTGCATCAAAGCTTCATCAATATTCTGCACAGCCATCGTCATCAAGAGGGAAAAATAAGCTGATTTGCTGAGATGCGAGTCTGATGAGAATTTGCTGCTTTTGTGATGACTGCCAAACAAAAGCACTTCTTCATTAGGCTGCAGCGCCGCTCTGCTTCTAAAAAAACATCATTCTGTTCCAGACCAGACACTCTTTGTCTGGAGAGACCTGATTGTGTCTGGAAACTCACACCTTGTGTCCGCTCCACAGCCCAGAGTGGTTTTTGGTCATTCTCTGTCTTTTTTATTGGTCCTTTTGTTACTTTTTGTCAGTAATCTGTTTTTTTTCTGTCATTTTGTGTCTTTTAAAAAAATGTAGTGTCTTTTTTTGTAATTCTGTGTATTTTTTGGTCATTTTGTGTCATTTTTTGGTCATTTTGTGTCTTTTTTGGTCATTTTGTGTCTTTTTATGGTAATTTTGTGTCTTTTAAAAAAATTGAGTGTATTTTTTGGTAATTCTGTGTATTTTTTGGTCATTTTGTATATTTTTTGGTCATTTTGTGTTTTTTTTTGTAATTTTGTGTCTTTTTTTGGTAAGTCTGTGTATTTTTTGGTCATTTTGTGTCTTTTTTTGTAATTTTCTGTCTTTTTTTGGTCATTTTGTGTATTTTTTGGTCATTTTGTGTCTTTTAAAAAATGTCTTTTTTTTTGGTAATTCCGTCTATTTTTTGGTCATTTTGTGTCTTTTTTTTAAAAGTGATTTTCTGTCTTTTTTGGTAATTCTGTGTATTTTGGGGTCATTTTGTGTCTTTTTGGTCATTTTGTGTCTTTTTTTTTTAGTAATTTTGTGTCTTTTTTTGGTAATTCTGTGTATTTTTTGGTCATTTTGTGTCTTTTTTGGTCATTTTGTGTCTTTTTTTAGTAATTTTCTGTCTTTTTTTGGTCATTTTGATACTGCTACTGATACTTGATTTACAGTGTGTTGTGTCTTTGCGTCTGCTGCCCTAATTCCTGCTGATCCTTTTCAGGCTTTCTTTGCGGGATATTTCCTAACATTTTAGTCGTTTGTTGTGCTGCTGCCCTTTGTAAGTAAAAGATATAAAGATATATAAATATAAACCCACTTCCTGCTGGTGAACAGCTTCACCTGTTGCCAGATCATGTCGTCAGCCGGCATCTATTCCGAGCCGCTCGGCTTTGTTCCTGTTTAGCTGTGAAGCAGGCGGGTGGAGGCACGTGGGTGCAGCCCACACATTAAAGGCTTTTTAACTTTTCAAGCAGAGAAATGTGCCTTGAACTGTTCTTCTGCAGAGATCAACCTTCCTCAATACAAACGTCTTTTCATGTGCAACACGTCGGATCCAAACGTCTCTGTTCATTTATCTGACGAGCAGAGCTGCACGCTTTACTCTTCCTCTTTGGTTTGTGTATCTAACACGAAATTAGCCTCCGATCCCGACATTTCAATAGTCAGAAAACAATAATCAGCTGCAGTAATCATTATTTTTGCATGGGGAATCAAAAGTGTCATGTTAAAAGAGAAGCTTCTAGTGACAAACCTGAAGAAAATGATCACCTGACTGCAGTTCCCTTCAGCATTTCTGCATGTTTTAGCTCATTATTTTGTTTTTTAGGCCTGAATTGTACTTTAAGTGCAATATTCAGTCTTCTTTTAGCTTTGATTTGGTCTCCAACAGCCTCTACTCTACTCTAAATCACACTGTTGAGTCTATTCACAATGACTCAAATAAAGACTTGTAGAATGGTAGAGCTTTTTTTAGAGACTTTTAGCTGAGATTTATTTTTGTTCTGGTTCAGTAGTTAGGGGCGAGCTTGTGAAAATACGGAGCATTTAGCAGCTAAAGAGACGTATATTTATTTATTATTTACATATAATATGTCGAGGCTGGTGGAGACTAAACCGTAGCTTAAAGAAGACTGAAAATGTAATTTAAAATACAATGCATTATTAGCTATATCCACCATGCTTTTATTGTTACACTGAATGTCTTGGAGCTCCATGCATGTGCAGCTGTGTTGTGGTGACACACCGCCATCTGAATATCCAGAAAGTTCTAGTTATTTCAAGAGATGGATATTTCACTGTTTGGTGGAGACCAAACGGGAGCTAAAACAAGACTGAGTGTTGGACTTAAAGTACAATGAAATAAAACAAAATAATGAGCCAGAATTTGACTTCTCCTCATTTTAGCAAGTGTAGCATGAAGGCTAGCTAACTAGCAGGCAGCATAGTAGTTGCTGAATTTTACTCATTTAGTGACGAGTTAGTTCTGTAGCTAGCTAGCTTGCTAACTCCACCATGGTTTTCGTGCTAAACTAGATGACGTGGAGCTCCATGCATTTACTATTGTGTTTTAGTGACACACATCCATTTAAATTACTAGAAAGGTCTAGTAGTTTCCCTACAAGAGACAGATATTTCTCTGTAGAGGCTGGTGGAGACCAAACTGAAGCTAAAAGGAGAGTGAATATTGGACTTAAAGTAGAATTCAGGCCTTAAAACCAAAAAATTTTGCTAAAACATGCAGAAATGCTGAAGGGAACTGCAGAGTCAGGTGATCATTTTCTGCAGGTTTGTCACTAGAAGTCATTTGACTCACTGTGCAAAAATAGTGATTATTGCAGCTAATTGTTGTTTATATACCACTGAAATATCAGGAAAGTTTCCCTACAGGTATTTAAACGCAGCACGACTAGTCTGAGGAGATTAATTTCAGATTCGATACAAAAACAAAAGTACATTTCAGGCCTTAAAACCTAAATAATGAGCTAAAACATGCAGAAATGCTGAAGGGAACTGCAAAGTCAGACTTTCATTTCCTGCAGGTTTGTCGATGCAACTTCTCCTTTTACATGAAACATAATTGTTTGATTCACTGTGCAAAAATAGTGATTATTGCAGCTAGTTGTTGTGTCTTGACTTTGGCACAAACTCCTAACTTTGGCACTGCAGTAAAAGAAAATATTGGACTAAAAACAGAACTAAAAAGTGCAGAAACAACAATTGTTTTGGCTAAAAGCACAATGTTTCCTGGATCCCAACGTGTTGTCATTACAGACATATTCTTTCTTCTTCTTTAATTGAAATGAAGAGAATAAATAATGAGAGAAGAGCTTTGTTGGAGTGTTTGGATGCTGGCAGAGTAAAGCTGGAGGAGTGGTTGGTGTGAATCCTTCATCAGATTAGAGGACGAGCTCCCGCTGAGACGCCGCCCACGCGTTATTGGCCGTGACAGCGCCAGACACCGCGGGGGGGCGGGGCTAATTAACGAGGAGAGCAGCTCCACAATCACTGGATCCACAAGTCTTCCTGTTGCAGCTCACCTGGCTGCTCTGATAACAGAGAAACCACACGGCTGGCGGGAACCTTTAGAATCTACCACTCAGCACTTATTGGTCCTTTTATTGGCTCTGTGTTGAACTGTTGGGACAGTTTCTGACACACACACACACACACACACAACAAACAGGAGGGAGGAGGTGGTTGGTTCCAGAGTTTTTTTTTTGTTTCTTTCAGATTCTTTAGAGAAATTATTTTTTTTTTTGTCCCATTATTTTTTTGTTTTTCTGTGAATTTGTGGGTATTTTTCTCATGAATTTGATTATGATTTTTTTTTTTACTTTTAAATTTGTGATTTTTTTTTTCAATTAAATTTGTGAGTTTTTTTGTTAATTTGTGGCTTTTTTTCTAAATTTTTTTTTTTTTTTTTACTTGTAAATTTGTGATTTGTGAGTTTTTTTCTTGTTAATTTTTAGGATTTTTTCTCATAAATGTATGAGTTTTTTTCCGTTAATTTTTTTGTTTTTCTGTGAATTTGTGGGGGTTTTTTCTCATGAATTAGATTTTTTTTCTTAGAAATTTGTGAGGTTTTTTTCTCATGAATTAGATTTTTTTTCTTAGAAATTTGTGAGGTTTTTTTCTCATGAATTTGTTTTTTTTCCTTCTTGTTTATATTGTTAAGAGTTTTTTTCTCATGAATTTGTGACTTTTGTGTGATTTTTTTTTTTTTTTTTCATCATAAATTAGTTTTTTTTTCTTATAAATTTGAGTTTTCTTCCTTTTTGGAAGTCAATTTTTCCACAAAAACACATTTAAAAGTTCATGCAACTACATTAAAGTAACATTTCTTATGATCTAATAATATAGAAGACATTTTAAGACTTTTAAAGACCTAAAATCATTTATTTTCATGTTTATTTTCTCTATCTTGTGACTTTCTTTGGCTGGATCCAAATAAAAGCTCTCTCACACACACACACACACACACACACACACACACACTGAGGAGGGAGGACTCACCCGTCAGAATCCTGCGTCTCACTTTGCATCAGAGAGAAGAAAAGAAAAAGAGTCAGAGCTGGAAATGAAACGAGGAAGAAGAACAACAGGAGGAAGAATCACAGCAGTCGATGTCACAGAACATCAGTTTAACTGGTTGGAATATAAAATAATAATATATTTCTCTACAGAGAGAAACATCTGCTACTAAACTACAAACTTCTAAAGTTTGACTTCTTTCTAATTAAACAGGTAAATACATTTTAATCAGCTTCATCAGGAGTCAGAGGATCTGATGTTTGAGTCTTTAGTTGCATTAAAACCAAGAGATAAAAGTTAAAATCATTTACAGTCAGTGTTTGATGACATGCCAACATGTGTTTGTTTGTTTCTTTTTCATAAGAAATAACAGTGGCATTATTTTAACTAACTGGCAATTAACCATCTGAACCCCAACAAGCAGTTTCAGGGCAGTTTTTTTTGCTCTTTTTACGTGTATTTAACTGTGTCTTTGTGATTCTCTGCAATATATAAAATCTACATAATCTCCAACAGTCATGTGCAGAATAACACAGTTAGAATGACAGAAATAAGGGAAAAAAATAAAATTTAAGTGAATAAAATAGAATATATATACAATGAAAACACTTTTTTTCAAAGTACCCACAAGTGTCACAAATTTAGTAAAATAAAAAGACAAAATTAACAAAAAAGGCACAACATTTTTTTTAAATATAAGAATATCAAAAAATACCAAAAAACAACACAAAATGACCAAAAGAAAGACAAAAAATATTTTTTTTAAATCAGAAAATATCCAAAAATATGGTAAAATTTTAAAAAGACACAAAATGAAAAAATATATATAATATGACCCAAAAAAGCCTAAAATAAAAAATAAAGTAAATTTTCCACAATAACACATTCAAAAGTTTATGCAACCACAAAACAGTAACATTTCTTCTGATGAAGTAAAGACAGAATCTCTGTCAGAATGTAAAGTAAAGAGTTTCTAGGCAGTAAAGCAGCAGGTGTACCTGATCCCCAGCACCTGGATGGCTTTAAACCCTGGAAGTTTGTCAAACGCGTGCTGCATCTGTCACAAGAGAACACAGAGCATCAGTCACACTCTCTCATTGACCCCTACGGTTAACCATGTTAACAGGAAGTGGAGCCATGAATGAACCTGGCTGATGTCTATCTGTGGCGTTAAGACTGATGATGTAACCGTCTTTGTGGCGTCCTGCTGCTGCTGCTGGTGGCGGTGGCGTGTTTCATCCTGACGGTTTATTTTAGACTCTTTTAATAACTGAATTACTTCGTTAACATGATTCTGGAGCTTCGTTAGAAAGGGAAACACTGCAGAAAGAGTGGATTGTGGGTAATCTGGGCCCTTTCTCTGGCCCTGACCTTTGACCCCTGCTGTAAGCTTCTTTACTCTCTGCTGAGTGACAGCCAGGAGCAGCAGCAGAGACAGGAAGTCATAGAAACGTTACACCAAAGAGGAAGAAATACTGAGTTAGATATCAGTTTATCTTCTATGTATAAAGTGTGTTTCTCTCTGTGTGTCTCCTCTCGTTTGGTTTCTTCATTCTGAGCTTCATGTAAATAAATGTCCTTCATTTGTTGGAAACAATCTGTGAGGGAATGAGATGACACTTTTCATCAGTTTGTTTCATTGCAAATTTGTAAGTTTTTTTCTTGTTAATTTTTTTGATTCTTATCGTTAATTCGTGAAATTTTTCTCATAATTTTGTGAGTTTTTTTTCTAAAAAATGAGTGAGGTTTTTTTCTTGGAAATCTTTTGTTTATTTTCTCTTAAATTTGTGTTTTTTCTTGTGAATTTGTAAGTTTTTTGTTTAAAATTTGTGATTTTTCCCTCACAATTTGTGATTTTTTTCTCATGAATTTGTTTTGTTTTTTTTCTCGCTAATTTTTTGTTTTATTTCTTGTAAATTTGTGATATTTTTCTCATTTTTTTTTCTTGTGAAGTTTTTAATTTTTTACTTAAAAATTCACTAGAAGAAAACTCAAAAATTTACGAGTTATTTTTCTTGTGAATTTGTTTTTTTTTTTATGTAAATTTGTTTGTTTTTTCTCGTAAAAACTTATGAGCTTTTTTAATGTAATTTTTTTAGGGATTTTTTGTGTTAATTTTTGTTTTGTTTTTTACGTAAATTTGTGATTTTTCCTCGGGATTTGTGAGTTCGTTTGAGCGTTCACAGCAGCAGAAACCAGACAGACTCCCAGACAAAACAACAGAGTTCTTTTAAAGTGGTGAACGTCCCTGAAGCATCAATATCAAAATATAGACGAGAACATAAAGAATCTAATATAGAAGAGCCGGAGTCCCACCTGGTCCTGCAGGTGGTGGGCCAGGTCGATGTACTGAGGAGAGTCTGGATCGTCCAGCAGCTCTCTGTAACCAGGATCCACCAGGTCGATGCTGAACTCTACGATCTGCTCCACAGGACTCTCAGGGACCTGGTTCGGGAGCTCCGAGTCCTTCAGGGAACAAACACGAGTCAGAAAAGAGAAACCAGACCAAACGACATCTTCTGAAGGGTCTGGAGGCAGTTTGAAGGAAGATTTGGAAAGAAAAACTAGACACAGTTGAGTTAATTTACAGGTTAATTTAAGATTTAACAAAAGAAATTTAGAAGTGACACAACAGCAGCAGCAGAAGTCTGCTGGGGGAAAATCTTCTTTTTTATCGGACTGTATCGCTCTTTATACCGTCAGCAACAGCTGGGCTGAAAACGTTTCACTAGTTTGGTTTCCATCAAGGAGTTTCTGTTTTTAATTTTAATTTAGTAAATTTGTACGTTTTTTTCTTGTTGATTTCTTTGGAGTTTTTTCTTTGAAACTTGGGTTTCTTCTCAAAAAAATGTTTTTGAAAAATTTTTTGGGGTGAATTTGTGATTTTTTGTGTGAATTCTTGTGTTTTTTCTCATAAAATAGTTTTTTTTTGTAAATTTGTGTTTTTTTTCTCATTAATTACTTTTCCCTTGTGAATTTGTACAATTTTCCTTTTTAGAAGTTTATATCTCCACAAAAACACATTCAAAAGTTCATGCAACGATATAAAAGTAACATTTCTTATAATCTATAAGAATAATGTTTTATTATATAAATCATATTGAAGAAACTTTAAGACTTTTTAAGGCCTAAAATCTGACTTTTTTTTAATTTAAGGCTTTATCTTTATGTCTATTTTCTCCATCTTGTGACTTTCTGTGGCTGAAAATCAACTGAGAAGCTCTGACGTGATGAAGGAAAGACAGAAACTCTGACAGAATGTAAAGTAAAGACGTTGACAGCAGTAAATGTTTAAATGTTCTCTCTACTCTTTATGTCGGGACACTAAAGAGTCCTTGAACGTGTCCTGGCTGCTTCTCACAGTGAAGAACTGATATAAATGTCAGTCAGGTTGTGAATTATAACTTCTGAGCTTCACATTCAACTCTCAGGATCCAGTTAGAACTGTTAGAAATGACTGACAGCGATTATTCAGGTTGTTTCAGAGAAAAGTCGGCTGGTTTCAGTCCTGAAACCTGCAGAGGAACGTCTTTACTTTTATCTACTAGACCTCAGATGAACTGAGAGTCTTTAACAGAGAGGAGGAGGAGACTAAAGGAGGAGGAGCTCTAAAGGAGGAGAACTCCTGCTGCTGGATTCAGACCCCGTCCTGAGAGGAGAAGGTCTCCTCATCACTCTTTACTCTTTAGTTTTACTTTCTGCACTTTTTAAAGGTTTCTGCATGAGTTTGTTGTTTTCCAGAGTAACTGTAAACTCACTTCAGGTCAGAAATCCATCAGCATAAATAAAATAACTCTTATTATTTTAATGGTTTATTAGCAAAATAAAAGTCAGAGGAAAGAAAGCAGAAACTTTAAATCTGTTCAAAATTCAGCCAAAAGAAAAAGTTTGTCTTCGTTATTTTGTGATTTTTCTCTCTCATTATTTTGTGAATTATTTTCTTGTAAATTTGTGAGTTTTTTCTTATACATTTGTTAGGAAGGAAAACAGAAACATGTGAGAATATTTTAATGAAATCTGTTCAAAATTCAGCCACAAGAAACAAGTTTCTGTTGTGGAATGTTTTAAAATGATGAGTTTTTCTCTCATACATTAGTGAATTTTTCTTGTGAATTTTTTAGTTGTTTTTGAGTTGTTGTTTTTTATTATTTTGAAGTTTTAATAGTTTAGTAGCAAAAATAAAAGTTAGAGGAAGGAAAGCAGAAACTTGTGAGAAGATTTTAATTAAATCTGTTCAAAATTCAGCCAAAAGAAACAAGTTTCTGTTGAATACCCAGAATGTAAATATGAGAGCTCACTGTACCTCCACAACCACCTCCACCTCCTCCACCTCCTCCTCCTCCTTGATCTCCTCAACGTCCTCAACTTCAGCAACCTCCTCCACCTCCGGAACCACCTCGACGTCCTGGACCTCCTCCACCTCCTTGATGTCCCCAACCTCCTCCACCTCTTCAACCACCTTGGTTTCCTCCACCTTCAGGACCTCCTCCACCTCCTCCACCTCCTTCTCCTCCTGGTGTGGTGGGGTGGTGTGGAGGCGGGGGCTGGGCGAGGCGCTGACGGGGCTGAGCAGAGCCGTGGAGGTGACGGTGGAGACGGATGGAGCTGCTGACGGAGCGTCGCTCTGAACCTCCAAACCTGAAGACACAGAGACACTTTAACCTTCTAATGCACAACATGGTCTAAATGACCCTCATTCATTCCTTCATGTTATTTAATGCTGCTGTGTGTTTCTGTGCTCTATCTTTTGATATCAACTTATTTTATGATTGAATATTCCAAGTATTCTTTAAATATCTTGTTTTTGATAACAACAGATCATTATTTACATTTTGCCTCTCATACTTTATGAAGAAAAAAAGGTTTTGTATTATTACTTAGCTAACTACTTAGCCAAGAAGTTAGCTAAGTATTTAGCTTAGCAAGCTACTTAGCTTAATACTTAGCCAAGACGTTAGCTAGGTAGTTAGCTTAGCAAGCTACTTAGCTAAATACTTAGCCAAGAAGTTAGCTGCATGAAAGTACCAAAAAAATAACATAAATGACCAAAAAGACATAAAATTACCAAAAAAGAAACATTATCTGAAAAACATGTAAAATAACCAAAACCGTTTTCTCCACATATTGAAGTATTGTCATGTTTCCAGCCTCTCCTGTCCTCTCCTCTCTGCTCTGTGTAAACAGCCTCTCCTGTCCTCTCCTCTCTAGTCTGTGTAAACTGCCTCTCCTGTCCTCTCCCCTCTGCTCTGTGTAAACGCTTTATTTTAAATGACACATGGAGAATAAAGAGTATCTGACACTAATATCAACATTTAAAACAAGTTTTGTTCACTTTTTGTAATGGAAACTTTCACAACCGATGATCAGTTCAAAGACCGTTGGAAAGTTCAACTTTCTGAGGATAAAGCCTGTTTCTACAGTGTATTTGTGGCATTATGAAGACATAATCAGCTGTGTACCTGTCCTCTCAGGTGTCTTGGGTGCAGGAGTCACTGATCCTCTGCAGGAACAACAAACAGAAGAAGGTTAGAATAACAATAAATTCAGCTTTAATAAAACAAGTTCATGTTGTTCTGTTTAATGTTTCATGTGTGATTGTGAGTCTCACCGTGCTGGAGGCCTCCTGTCTCTCACTCGGCTCATCCTCTGTAAACACACACACACACACACACACACACACACACACACACACACACGTGAGCGGCGCTAATCGTCCTGATGATTGTGTTGTTGGTGATAAACGTGCTGAGTGTCTCTGCTGCTGATTGAACTCTGATTGATTCCTGTTTTCTCTCTTTGCTCTCTGGACTCTCTGCAGTCTGCGTACATGTGATTATGTGCAAATTGCTTGTGGTGGTATAGAAATACATTTTGCAACACAAAATGACTGAAAAATACACAAAAGGACCCAAAAAAATACACAAAAGGACCCAAAAAAATACACAAAATGATCAAAATAGCCACAAAATGCACAAAATGTTCAGAAAAAGAGATAGAATTACCAAAAAAAGAGATAAAATGACAAAAAATGACCAAAAATCCAAACGTTAAGAACAAAAAAGACAAAAAATGATTAAAAAAGACACAAAATGATCAGAAAAAGACGTAAAAAGGAAAGAAAATTACCAAAAAAGAGACAAAATGACAAAAAGAGACAAAATGACAAAAAATTACACAAAATGACCAACAATCCAAATGTAAAGAACAAAAAAGACACAAAATGATCAAAAAAAGACACAAAATGATTAAAAAAAAAAGACAAAATGACAAAAAAAGGACACAAAATGATCCAAAAAAGGGGTAAAATGACCAGAAAAAGAGACAAAATGACAAAAAAGACACAAAATGATTTTTAAAAAAAAGACAAAATGACAAAAAAAGATCATGTTAAATGATGCTTAGACCGTATTAAAAGACACAAGTGGTGCCAAGAACACGCAGCCTGAACTGTTGACAGTTCTCATGTTTGCTCCAAACTCTTTGGCACTCTTTGGTTTCACAGCTACAGATTTATTTACCAGTTGCCAAGTTTTTTTTATACCAGTCTTTACGTAAGGAAGCTGCAGAGAGAACAGAGATAGAGCTTCATACTCTAAAAGCCACTCCCACCAGAGGGAAAACCATCGACTCACAACATGCAACCGTGTGATGAAACTCTCAACAAATGGCTGTTTAATAAGACTCAAGTCTCAGCTATACAGTCAGACCCCCTTTATGCAGCTCACAGACTGTTTAGGGCATGCACAAATATTTAAATCCACCATTTTAAACACATTTGTATGCATGGAATCCGCGTAAAGTGGGCATGGGGACACATTGATCAAAAAGACACAAAACCACCAAAAAAAGACAGAAAAAATACACAAAATTACAGAAAAAAGGAAGTTTAGGGACCCCATGATGCACAAAGATTCACTCACAAGAGGACACGATAACGCATTTTAATGCAAAACTATGTTGTTTGTATGCTGTAATCCTAAAGTGGAAATGTCTGTAAAGAAGAGACTTATGGAGACTAATAAAAACCATTTTCATGCAGAAAAAATGAGGTCACAGGCCAGTACTTCATCATCTTCCTGACAAGATATCATGACATGGTACCAATGGATTCCTTTGATCTTCTAGTTTCATATGACAGCAAAATATTCAATGAGTCCACTCCATCCTCCGAGCCTTTCATCTGTGTCCACTTCTGAATAAAGTGATTCTGACAGAAATATCACTATTTTACGCTTCGTTTCGGTCATGTTTTATAATGGAAACTTTCAGAATCCATGATCTGTTCAAGGGCCGTTGGAAAGTTCAAATTCTGATAATAATGCCTGTTTTTACAGCTTCTTTCTACAATTGACGGTGTATTTTTGGTGATTTATTAAAGAAAACATACAGTTATGGAAAATATTATTAGACTATCCTTGTTTTCTTCAATTTCTTGTTCATTTTAATGTCTGATACAACTAAAGGTACATTTGTTTGGACAAATATAAAGAATAATGGATGGTTTTATTGGAAAGATGGATGGATGGATGGATGGATGGATGGTTTTATTGGATGAATGGATGGATGGATGGATGGATAGATGGATGGATGGATCTATTGGATGGATGGATGGATGGATGGATGGATGGATGGATGGATGGATGGATGAATGGATGGATGGATGGATGGATCTATTGGATGGATGGATGGATGGATCTATTGGATGGATGGATCTATTGGATGGATGGATGGATGGATGGATCTATTGGATGGATGGATGGATGGATCTATTGGATGGATGGATCTATTGGATGGATGGATGGATGGATCTATTGGATGGATGGATCTATTGGATGGATGGATGGATGGATCTATTGGATGGATGGATGGATGGATGGATCTATTGGATAGATGGATGGATCTATTGGATAGATGGATCTATTGGATAGATGGATGGGGGATGGGTGGATGGATGGATGGATGGATGGATGGATGGATGGATGGATGGATGGATGATGGATAAATAGATAGATAGATAGATAGATAGATAGATAGATAGATAGATAGATAGATAGATAGATAGATAGATAGATAGATAGATAGATAGATAGATAGATAGATAGATGTGTTCTGGTGCTGTGAGGCTAAATAAAGAGAGTTTTGTGTCTCTGCAGACAGACAGATGAACAGCTCAGCATGGAGCTGTTTGCATGTTTGCTGAGGAATTTACAACAAGATCCGCTCAACAAACTGAAATACAGTAACTCCACATCTAACGTCTCCACGGCTCACCGTTTAAACATTTCTCTGACCTGTTCCCTTATTAAAAAGGAACAAATGATAGTTTCTCACTTAACAAACTGGCTTAAAGAGAAGAAAACTCATAACCACAGTAAAGAAGATTTTAATTATTCTCAGTGGGCTTGAAGCTATATTTTTTAGTTCCCAGACACAATTAATAAGGCTTATATTACTCTTATTCATGATTACATTTTTTTGAAAAAGTCCATGAAAACACCAGAAGTTACCTCAGACAAATATGTCTTTTGTGCAGTTGAATATCTCTAAAAGATAAATATTCATAAAATGGAATTTATTTTTAAAATTACCAAACAAAAGACACAATGTGATTAGAAAAATCCACAAAATCACAAAAAACGACACAAATTACCAAAAAATGACACAATATGACAATAAAAATCCACAAAATCACACAAAAATCACACAAAAAAGACACAAAATGACTATAAACAGTTTATATTGTCCATATTTAAGTATTGTCCTGTCCTCTCCTCTCTGCTCTGTGTAAACTTTTCTACTTTTCTCTGCCATTTTGAGCCTCAGCTGCTTCTGGTTCTTTTTTTTGTTGCAGGAAATGCAACACAAACAGGATTAAGTTGCATTACAAACTCTGTTGCTGCACAGGTGAGCATCATAAACTCACAGCTCCAGTTCACAGGACTGAGAATCTTCTGCAGACGCATCAATAAAAAGCATGTGTTGTTTCCTGGTGATTGATGTGTGTGTGATGTGTGTGTGTGATGTGTGATGTGTGTGATGTGTGTGTGTGTGTGTGTCTCACCCTCTGAATCATGCTGCTGTGCTCCTCGGAGCTGCTGAAGTTCTTGGCGAGGTCGGAGATGCAGAGCGCCTCGTGTTGACACGTGTGAACCCATCTCTGGTACTCTGTCGTCCCGGGGATCCTGTCCAAGAAGATCCTGAACGCCTCCCACACAGCCTCCTGACACACTGACCAAACAAACAAACAAACAAACAAACAAAAACAAACAACTCAGAACTAAACACACAGCAACAATCTGCTCCACGCTGAAAAACCACAAACACTCCCAGATTTGTGTTTCTGCACTTTATGTCACATCCAACACGTGTTGGTGTGTTTGCAGGATATCTTTGGAAGCTGTTAGCAGCTTTCTGGAGAGTTTTTTTGCAAAAACAAGTGACTGGTTTCTGCATGTTTTAATAAAAGATGTGCCAAAAAATATTGTGTGCGCACAGAAAATCAACATAGTTGCAATGAAAACCTTTAATAAAGCACTATGGATTCAGGAAATACTGAAGACGAACTACATTACATTACATGTCATTTAGCAGACGCTTTTGTCCAAAGCGACTTACAATAAGTGCATTCAGATCACAAAAATACCTCTCACATTCACAATTTTACCCCAAATTTACAATTTCACCTCTCAAATTAACAAGTTTACCTCTCACATACACAAAAATACCTCTCACATTCACAATTTACAAAATAAAAGCTTCAGTGTTAGTTTGGTAAAATTGCGAATGTGAGGTAAAAATTGTGAATGTGAGAGGTAAAATTGTAATTTGTGGTTAAAATTGTAAATTTTGAGTAAAATTGTGAATGTGAGAGTTTTTTTGTGAATGTGAGAGGTAAAATCATTAATGTGAGAGGTAAAATCATTAATGTGAGAGGTAATGCTGTTAATGTGAGAGGTAATGCTGTTAATGTGAGAGGTAAAATCGTTAATGTGAGAGGTAAAAGTGTTAATGTGAGAGGTAAAATTGCAAATTTGGGGTAAAATTGTTAATGTGAGAGGTAAAATTGTTAATGTCAGAGGTAAAGTTATAAATGTGAGAAGTAAAAATGTGAATTTGAGGTAAAATTGTGAATGTGAGAGGTAAAATTGTTAATATGAGAGGTAAAATCGTTAATGTGAGAGGTAAAATTGCAAATTTGGGGTAAAATTGTTAATGTGAGAGGTAAAATAGTGTATGTAAAAGGTAAAATTGTTAATGTGAGAGGTAAAGTTATAAATGTGAGAGGTAAAAATGCGAATTTGAGGTAAAATTGTGAATGTGAGAGGTAAAATTGTTAATATGAGAGGTAAAATCATTCATGTGAGAGGTAAAAATGTTAATGTGAGAGGTATTTTTGTGTATGTGAGAGATAAAAATGTGAATTTGGTTTAAAATTTTGTACGTTGGAGGTAAAGTTGTGAATGTGAGAGGAAAGATATGAATTATGGCCTATACAGCCCGTCATAAAAACCTGCAAAGAGAAATACCTGCAACATTAAATCCATTTTTAATAATTTAAATAACTGTCTGCATAGGACCCGACCTATATATCTTCATAAATTGATCCGTATCGCTTTATTCTTCCTGACATTAAAGTCCATGTTAGAGGAGGATAAAAGATCAGAGTGATTAAAAGAAAGAGGCAGATAAAAGAAGACAAGATAACAGAGGAGAAGAAGAGAAAATGATATTTAAATATGCATATACCAGCGGAGATAAAAAGCTAATGTGCAGAACAGAATCAGGCTGTCAGAGTTTGTTTAATCCTGCTGCAGACGAGAACTCTGTGACATTTACAACACGGAACAATCCAATAAGGAACATGAAGAACATCACCCCCAGCTTCTGTTTCTGTGTGAAATAAATAAACCGTGCAGCGTTCTGAGTCTGACAGGAACCGAGCTGGAAGAGACACGACTCGCTCATCATTTACTGAGCGGGTCAGCAGAGTGTCGACACGCTGAGGTCAGAGGTCGTCCTGCTGCTGTCACACATCATTTACCTCCACTGGCACCTGTCTGTCTGACTGTCTGTCTGTCTGTCTGCAGCAGGATGTGTGTTTCATACACAATGAGATCATTTTAACCCTCTGGAGTTCTTCTTCATGATGCAAAACCTTCAGCTTTTTTACATTTTCCTCTCTGTGTCTGTCTTTGTGCAGAATAACACAGTTAGAATGACAAGAATCAGAAAAACGGGAGATAATTCGGAAATGACAAAAAAAAAACATAAAAAAAAAAGACACAAAATGACCAGAACAAGATGTAAAAGACACGAAATTACAAAAAAAGACACAAAAATACAGAAAAAGACACAAAATTACCAAAAAAGATGTAAAAGACACAAAAATAGACACACGATGACCAAAAAAGACACAAAATTACCAGAAAAAGACGTAAAAGACACAAAATGACCAGGAAAAAAACATAAAAGATACAAAAATAGATACAAAAATGACAAAAGAAGAGACAAAATCACCCAAAAAAGAAGTGAAAGACACAAAAATAGGCCAAAAAGACACAAAAATACGATAAACAGTTTTCTCCACATATTGTAGATATTGAAGTATTGTCATGTTTCCAGCCTCTCCTGTCCTCTCCTCTCAGCTCTGTGTAAACAGCCTCTCCTGTCCTCTCCTCTCAGCTCTGTGTAAACAGCCTCTCCTGTCCTCTCCTCTCTGCTCTGTGTAAACAGCCTCTCCTGTCCTCTCCTCTCAGCTCTGTGTAAACAGCCTCTCCTGTCCTCTCCTCTCTGCTCTGCGTAAACAGCCTCTCCTGTCCTCTCCTCTCTGCTCTGTGTAAACAGCCTCTCCTGTCCTCTCCTCTCTGCTCTGTGTAAACACTTTATTTTAAATGACACATGGAGAATAAAGACATTCTGACACTAATATCAACATTCAACACAAGTTTTGGTCACTTTTTATAACAGAAACTTTTAAAAACTGATGATCAGTTCAAGGACCGTCAGAAAGTTCAAACTCTGATGATAATGCCTGTTTTTACAGTTTCTCTCTACGATAAATAGAGTATTTGTGGTGATCTTTTAAAGAAAACATATTCGGGGTTCAGAGAGTTCTTTAGTATGTTTGACAGAATTGATTTCCAGCTCCAGCCAGCTGCTTGTTTGTTTCCAAACATTTCTGTATGAAAAACAACAACAACACACAGACTTCTGATGTGCTGCTGATAAAGTTGTTGTTGCCATAAATTCTTATAAATGTTTTGACAAGCGTCACAGCTTCTGCATTCAAACACGTTCTGACATTTAAGTCAGCTGTCAAACCTTCAGAACAGCAACAACAACAACAACAACAACAACAACACCTCACATTCAACTTTCTTTCTTTCTTTCTTTCTTTCTTTCTTTCTTTCTTTATTTAGACTCTGATTGTTGAAACATACTGTAACTCATCACTGTGATTCTCAGGATGTCCTTGACTGCAGCAACACTAAAAGTTTACATGCTGTTTCTGTCTTTGTGCAGAAAAACACAGTTAGAATGACAGAAATCAGGGAAAAAAATGGAGATAGTGCAAGCTGGATTTCTCTAATAAATAATTATTTAAAAATTGGAATAGAAAAGAATATATAAGTTTCCACAAGTGTCACAAATGTTGTAAAAAAAAACCCAAAAAAGACACAAAATTAGGAAATTACTAAAAAAACACGTAAAAAAACACACAAAAAAGACACAAAATGAAAAAAAAAATGGAAAAGACACAAAAAAGACACAAAATGGCCGGGAAAAAAAACGCAAAACACACAAAAATAGGCACAAAAATGACAAAAGAAGACACAAAATGACAAAAAAAAAGACACAAAATTAGGAAATGACTAAAAGAAAACACGTAAAAAAGACGTAAAATACACAAAAATAGACACAAAATTACCAAAAAAGACACAAAAATACCAACAAAAAGACACAAAATTACCAAAAACGACACAAAAAGACCAGAAAAAATACATAAAAGACACAAAAATAGACACAAAATTACCAAAAAAAGACACAAAAAAGACACAAACTGACAATTAAAAGTTTTCTCCACATATTGAAGTATTGTCATGCCTCTCCTGTCCTCTCCTCTCTGCTCTGTGTAAACAGCCTCTCCTGTCCTCTCCTCTCTGCTCTGTGTAAACAGCCTCTCACATTCAACTCTATTTCTTTCTTTCGTTCTTTCTTTCTTTCTTTCTTTAGGCTGTGATTGTTGAAACATCCTGTAACTCGTCACTGTGATTCCCAGGATGTCCTTGAATGCAGCAGCACTAAAAGCTTTATTACCAACAACAGTCCAACAGAACCTCCAGCTGGGTTTAATCCTGACACACTCAACTGAATTATTCAAACAGAACTTTACGCTGCTCAGCACTTTTACTATCTGCAGCTGGAAGGATTAACTCTGTCCAGATGACAATTATGTCCACGCTCTTATTCTTCTTTCAAACATCATCATTTTCATACTAAAATAACCCTTTTAAGGAGCTACATGAATACATATCTGCCTCTATCTGGAGTCAATTTTAAGAACAGTCTCTTCACGTTTTTTGAGCAGTTTTTAACCCTCTGAACCCCAACAAGCTTTACATTCTCCTCTCTGTGTTCTTGTGTTTTATTGCAATAATATATAAAATCTATAAATCTATAAGTCCTGCAGCTCTATGGAACTCAAACAGTCTTAGTGCAGAACAACACAGTTAGAATGACAGAAATCAGGAAAAAAAGAATAAAATGTGGGGAGATTTTCTCTGATAAATCATATTTTAAAAAATTAAATAAAATTGAATTCATATTTAAACACTTTCGCCCACGAGTGTCACACATGTTTACAAAATGGATGCAAAATGACCCCAAATTTGCCAAAAAGCATGTTACATTACCAAAGGACATGAAATTACCAAAAAATACCCAAAATAAACAAAAAGACTCAAAATGAAAAAAGGCTTAAAATTATGAAAAAATTACATAACAGGCCAAAAAAAGACACTAAGCGACATAAAATTACCAAAAAAAGGCTCAAAATTACCCAAAAATACCCAAAATGACCAAAAAAAGACGAAAAATTGCCAAAAAAGATATGAATTTACCAAAAAAAAACACCACATAGTACTTCCAAAAAATACCCAAAAAAGACACAAAATTAACAACAAAAAAAGTAAAATTACCAAAAAAATTACATAGCGAAAAGACCAAAAAAGACATTAAATTATATTAATTTTATAATATTATATTATATTATATTAAACATATAGCGGAAATCATTTGTAACTGATGATCCGTTCAAGGACCATCGGAAAGTTCAGATGCTGATGATGAGGCCTGTTTTTAAAGTTCCTTTTTTCGATAAACGAAAACTAACCAAAGTTTCAATCCACAGAGGCATGGTGAGGTTAACAGATGGTTAAACCATCTCCTTCTGAGGCAAAAGGAGAGAAAGTTCATGACCAGGAACCGGTTGTGATCTGTGATTTCCTAAAGTAAACCATGTGCTGGTAGTTAATGTGGTACCTCTGAGCTGGTAGTAGGCCTGGTGGGAGGCGATCACCTCGTCCAGCGTCTCCTGGGGACAGATCTTCACCCCCGAGTGGAGAAACACCGACCTCTTGGACCGAGGTCTGTCCACCTCGAAGCCGGACCCCTCAGTCTGCTGAGAGGACTGAGAGGACATCTTCAGCAGGTCCACCAGACGGATGGAGCCCACCGCCTCCGAGTCCAGACGATGGACAACACCTGGAAACAGGAAACACATGGGACACGGTCAGACTCACAGGGTTAGGGTTAGGGTTAGGTATTTAAAGTTATCTCGATGACTCCCCTGCGTAGGGTTAGGGTTAGGTATTTAAAGTGATCTCGATGACTCCCCTGCGTAGGGTTAGGGTTAGGTATTTAAAGTTATCTCGATGACTCCCCCTACGTAGGGTTAGGGTTAGGTATTTAAAGTTATCTCGATGACTCCCCCTACGTAGGGTTAGGGTTAGGTATTTAAAGTTATCTCGATGACTCCCCTGCGTAAGGTTAGGGTTAGGTATTTAAAGTTATCTCGATGACTCCCCTGCGTAGGGGTTAGGGTTAGGTATTTAAAGTTATCTCGATGACTCCCCCTACGTAGGGTTAGGGTTAGGTATTTAAAGTTATCTCGATGACTCCCCCTACGTAGGGTTAGGGTTAGGTATTTAAAGTTATCTCGATGACTCCCCTGCGTAGGGTTAGGGTTAGGTATTTAAAGTTATCTCGATGACTCCCCTGCGTAGGGGTTAGGGTTAGGTATTTAAAGTTATCTCGATGACTCCCCCTACGTAGGGTTAGGGTTAGGTATTTAAAGTTATCTCGATGACTCCCCCTACGTAGGGTTAGGGTTAGGTATTTAAAGTTATCTCGATGACTCCCCTGCGTAGGGGTTAGGGTTAGGTATTTAAAGTTATCTCGATGACTCCCCCTACGTAGGGTTAGGGTTAGGTATTTAAAGTTATCTTGATGACTCCCCCTGCGTAGGGTTAGGGTTAGGTATTTAAAGTTATCTCGATGACTCCCCTGTGTAGGGTTAGGGTTAGGGTTAGGTATTTAAAGTTATCTTGATGACTCCCCCTGCATAGGGTTAGGGTTAAGTATTTAAAGTTATCCCGATGACTCCTCCTGCGTAGGGTTAGGGTTAAGTATTTAAAGTTATCTCGATGACTCCCCCCGCATAAGGTTAGGGTTAGGTATTTAAAGTTATCTCGATGACTCCCCCTGCGTAGGGTTAGGGTTAGGGTTAGGTATTTAAAGTTATCTCGATGACTCCCCCTGCGTAGGGTTAGGGTTAGGGTTAGGTATTTAAAGTTATCTCGATGACTCCCCCTGTGTAGGGTTAGGGTTAGGGTTAGGTATTTAAAGTTATCTCGATGACTCCCCCTGTGTAGGGTTAGGGTTAGGGTTAGGTATTTAAAGTTATCTCGATGACTCCCCCTGCGTAGGGTTAGGGTTAGGGTTAGGTATTTAAAGTTATCTCGATGACTCCCCCTGTGTAGGGTTAGGGTTAGGTATTTAAAGTTATCTCGATGACTCCCCCTGCTTAGGGTTAGGGTTAGGTATTTAAAGTTATCTCGATGACTCCCCCTGCGTAGGGTTAGGGTTAGGTATTTAAAGTTATCTCGATGACTCCCCCTGCGTAGGGTTAGGGTTAGGTATTTAAAGTTATCTCGATGACTCCCCCTGCGTAGGGTTAGGGTTAGGATTAGGTATTTAAAGTTATCTCGATGACTCCCCCCGCGTAAGGTTAGGGTTAGGTATTTAAAGTTATCTCGATGACTCCCCCTGCATAGGGTTAGGGTTAGGTATTTAAAGTTATCTCGATGACTCCCCCTGCATAGGGTTAGGGTTAGGTATTTAAAGTTATCTTGATGACTCCCCCTGCGTAGGGTTAGGGTTAGGTATTTAAAGTTATCTTGATGACTCCCCCTGCGTAGGGTTAGGTATTTAAAGTTATCTCGATGACTACTCTGCGTAGGGTTAGGGTTAGGGTTAGGACAACACCTGGAAACAGGAACACACGGGACACGGTCAGACTCACAGGGTCCACTAGAGTCTGACAGAAGGGCTGGGTTTAATAAGGAGGGTTAGGAAACATCTGAACACAGCTGGACTGGATCGGCTCCTTTTTCTGTCCCTGGCAGCAGAAAAACTGACTCTATCTGCTACAAACCGCCTGGTAACACAAGCTTCAGACAAAACATATTACTTCTAAGATCTGTGTTGAAAGAATCGTCCTAAAAAGAAGATAAAAAAGAAGTAAAAATGACAATTTCAACACGTGAACATATTCCATCCAGCTCATGGGTCCCAAACTTGCGGCCCGTGGGCCAACTGTGGCCCTCGTGACAATATTTTGTGGCCCCCACCTTGATATGAAAGTTCGGGTTAGTTAGAGTTTTATATGAATGGGACTTTACCGTGTTGTGTGCGGAAGGTCCCTTTAATTACTTTTTTTTTGGTAATTTTGTGTCTTTTTTGGCTAATAAAGGCTAGTTAAGGCTAATTTAAGGCTAATAAATGTGCAGAAGTCTCAACATAAACGTCTCTTTTTATATCTTACAACATGAAAAACACTTTAAACACAGAGTGAGGACATTAAAAGTCATGTTTTATAATATTCAAACAGCAGAAAGTCTCTGCCTGGAGTTATTTGTGTCCCTGAGTTTATCATTATATATATTTATATATATATATATAAATATGTGTGTGTGTTGCCAGGGTCCGGGGCTCGCTCTCCCTCCTCGTGCCCACTCACTGCCACTAAAAATAAAAGCACTCACTGTACTTGAAGGGCGCTTCACATAAAAACAACAGTACTGTACGTTTATATATGCCTCTTCTTTTTTTTAAACCTGCTTATGGATGCTTTCAGAATAAATATGAGGAATGTTTTTGAGGTGAAGGTGAACGTCACAGATTCAGATTGTGTAATAAAGGAAACTATCTCTCTCTTTTTTGTGTCCTGTTTACAGCTTCTTCCACTGCCATAAATAAGTCTGCAGCGTACTGTAATTCAGCTTGTCAAGCTGTCACCACGCCGGCTATAAATCTACTAAACGGAGCCATTATCTGCTCACTTTTCATCTACATTGTTTGCACGATTTCTGCATAAATACTTATTTCACTTTGTTTGGAACGAGACAAAGACTGAGAGTTATCGTGCATTCAAACGGCCTCTTTGTGTCCTCGCAAAACAAAGACAAAATGACCAAAAAAGACGTAAAATTACAAAAGAAAGACGTAAAATTACCAATAAAGACACAAAATGATTAAAAAAATCCCATAATATTACCAAAAGATACTCAAAATTACCAAAAATTACATAAATGACTAAAAAAGACACTAAATGACCAACAAAAAGACAGTTTTGATCTGCATTGTTTGCACGATTTCTGCAAAAATACTTATTTGACTTTGTTCGGAACGAAAAAAAGACTGAGCGTCATCGTGCATTCAAACAGCCTCTTTGTGTCCTTGCAAAAAAAGACAAAATGACCAAAAGAGACGTAAAATGACCAATAAAGACGTAAAATGACCAAAAAAGTCTTAAAATGACCAAAAAAAAAGACTTAAAATGACCAGTAAAGAAACTAAATGAACACAAAAGACGTAAAATTAGAATAAAAGATGTAAAAATGACCAATAAAGACACAAAATGACCAAAAAAACCCATAATATTACCAAAAGATACCCAAAATAAAAAAAATACTTACAATTATCAAAAAAATACATAAATTACCAAAAAAAACACTAAATGACCAACAAAAAGACAGTTTTCATCAGCATTGTTTGCACAATTTCTGGAAAAATACTTATTTCACTTTATTGGGAACGAGACAAAGACTGAGCGTTAACGTGCATTCAAACGGTCTCCTAGTGTCCTCGCAAAAAAGACAACAAATGATCAACAAAAAGACAGTTTTCATCTGCATTGGTTACACGATTTCTGCATAAATACTGATTTCACTTTGTTGGAAAAGATAAGACAAAGACCGAGCGTTAACGTGCATTAAAACGGTCTCTTTTTGTCCTCACAAAAAAGACGTAAAATGACCAAAAAAGACACAAATTGACCAAATGAAGAGGTAAAATGATCAATAAATACGTAAAACTACCAAAAAAGACATCCAATTACCATTTACGATACAAAATGACCTAAAAAAGACGTTAAATGACCAATAAAGACAAAATGACCAAAATAACCCATAATATTACCAAAAGATAACCAAAATTAACAAAAAAGACTAAATTAACCCAAACAGACAGTTTTCTGCAAAAATATTGATTTCACTTTGTTCGGAACAAGACAAAGACTGAGCGTTATCGTGCATTCAAACGGCCTCTTTGTGTCCTCGCAAAAAAGACAAAAAATTACTAAAAAACATGTAAAATTGCCAATAAAGACACAAATTGACCAAATGAAGACATAAATGACAAAAAAAGACATAGAAATGACCAATAAAGACACAAAATGACTAAACAAAGACGCAAAATACCCAAAAAACCCATTTTATTACCAAAAGATACCCAAAATTAACAAAAAAGACACAAAATTAACAAAAAAAGACATACAATTACCAAAAAATTACATAAATGACCAAAAAAGACACTAAATGACCAACAAAAAGGCAGTTTTCTGCAAAAAATACTGATTTCACTTTGTTCAGAACGAGACAAAGACGGTGGGCCTCTTTCAGCATTATCGTGCATTCAAACGTTGTCTTTATGTCCTCGCTGACAGCGTCGACACCTTCCCTCAGCCAAGGACTTATGCAACCCTAATAGGCTTTGCTTTGCATTGTAACCAAGTTTAGTACAGATAGTCTTAGTATTGCATTTTATCTATTGAGGCCTTTTTTTGTGTCTTTTTCCAAAGAATAAACCTGTTTTTCCTGAGTGGTGCAGGACCTGAAGCCTGCAGGCCCTCAGAGGATCTCAAAGGGCTTCCGGCGGACACAAAATGCTCGGCTTACCTTTAATTCTTGCTGCTTGTGCAGCGAGGACGAACAGCAGCACAAGTCCGAGTTCCCGCAGCATCGTGGAGGAAGAGATCCAGGAGAATGTGAGCGTTTAAAGTAAATCCAGGGGAGGCGGGAGGACCGGAGGGAGCTCAGGTGGAGCTCATGGGTGCAGCTGGAGACGGCGGATCATTGATGCTGCTGCTGAAAGCTCCAGGATGTGAAGTCAGGCGCTCCACTCTCTGCAGCGTAGAGCTGTAAGTGTGGCAAAGAGTGACGAGGTTAAAAAAGTAGTCACCGTTTCGGGAATAATCTGTTTATCTACTGCTCAGACATAATCCGTCTTTACCCCGCGGCCCTCGCAGCGCTGGCCTCATCCTGTTAGTGGCTTTCTGGGGGCATCTGTCAGCCACACACACACACACACACACACACACACACACACACACACACACACACACACCAACACCCCCGGGTCCCCCCTGGCCACCCCAACACCTGACTCTGGTGTTCCCTGGTGGTTTTCCTCAGGATGGACCAGTTCTCCAGTGGAACCAGTAACAGTCTCTATCTGATGATCCAGTTGATCTCAGCTCCAGTCTGACAGGCTGACTGGTCCCAGTGATCCTCATCAAGTGTCATCTCACAGGCACGTGTCTCTGTTTCCTGCTTTTTCTTCTTTTTTTTTTAAATACAAAAAGAAAATGAAATATATATATTTTTTGTATTTATTTATTTATATAAATTATATAAAATAAAAACATATATATATATATATATATATATATACATATATATATATATATATATATATATATATAATTTTTATTATTTTTTCAGTTCACTAAAATGTTTATTTTAGCTTCTACATTAATCTTTTTTATTATTATTAAAATATAGAGGCATTATGGGGCAAGATTTAAGACGTTTCCTTTGTATTTTTCATTTTATTTTGGATTTGTTTTGTAAATACACAATATATATATATATCTATATATATCTATATATATATATATATATATATATATATATGAAGAAAAAAAAATATTTTTTCATTATGAATTTTATTGAATTAATTAAATATAGGATACGATTCAACTCTTCAGCTTCTTCTATAGACCAAATTTACAAAGACATTTCCTTTATGTTTTAATTTTATTTTAGGTAGTTTTGTAAGTACACAATATTTATTTATTTATTTATTCATGTATTTATTTATTTAGTTTTTGTACAGGTGAGCAGCCTTTAATTCTTGAGCTTTACTATTGTTAAATCCTTTATGACTTTAAGTTTCATGTCTCTGCTTTTATTAATCTGTATTTTTTTGGATAATAATTGAATTTTCATTGTTTTTAGACGACTTTAATTAAATAAAGCTGGTGTTTATGATCCTGTTATATTTTGCGGCTGTGACAGTTTCGTCTCTGAGGAATAAATTAATATTAAATCCTCTGTTGAACAAACTTTCATGCTTTTGTTATAAATCCCATAAATCCAAAAGCTTATTCCGTCTCAGAGACCAGAGAGCTGCAGAGGA